>NW_017307058.1:550527-617161 GCF_000935625.1 Nanorana parkeri | reverse complement strand
CGTGCCGCTTCAATGACAGCCCAGCCTGCACGGCATCAGAGGGGCCGGGGGGGAGGGGGGGGGGGCAATTGCAGACCACCAAAAGTTTCTCACGGACCAAAAGTGGTCCGTGGACCATAGGTTGGTGACCGCTGTTCTACATGACAGCAACAGTTAGGCAGATAGGGAAACTCAAAGTGAGGTTCCAGAATGGAATTTAAAACAAAAAAGGGACCCGAGGTTGATCTGCCTCCCCATTAACTACCACAAAATGAAGTGTACACTTTAGGTGGCCCGATTCCTTATTAATACAGTTAATTTAAAATTAATATATTTGTTAGAGTATAAGTCCAGTGGGCCAGTTCAGCTTCTGGCATCTTATATGCCATGGATCTACTGACAGGGAAATTTCCAATTTTCCTCCTGCCCACATTTATCTATTTCAACACTTTCTATTGCATTTTCCATAAAATAGAATTATTAAATCAATAGACAAAGCATGAACTCCATATTATGGCCATAGTCGGTGTACAGACCTAGGAACTCAAGCAGAGAAATCTCCCCAATAGCACCGCTGAAAGAGAAGACATTTTCTAACATGCTGACTCTTCAGCATCTAAAGCCAAATAGTCCAATAGACATCCTAGATAGGAGCTCCGGGGAGTGGGGCAGCTAAAACCTTTATACTTCTGCAGGGAACCAGGAAAATAGTTCTACCTAATTTTTCTACCTAAAATAGTTCTACATAATTCTACCTTTCTGCCACTTCACAAAGGAGGATGCACTTGTAGGCAGTTGGTGTCTGATGGCGCGGGTCATGGAAAAGTTTTAACAGGCTAGAAGCTTTTAGGAGAACCCAGGCTAGTGCAGACACAGGCAGTTCTAAGTCTAGGCATGTGGAGACTGCATCAAAAAGGACCACGATAGTATCCTTAAGGGAGACCTATGGGGAGAGTGAAATGCACTCATTCCCATAGTTAGAGCCGAAATGTGACACTGCAGCGGTTACATGCCGGCTCTATAGATCGAGAACTAAGCAATCACAAACCGCTTGATTGCTCAGTTCACGATCTTCTCCCTGCAGAGAGCAGCGACCGTCAGTCACTGCTCCCCGCAGGGATTCCCCTCCTCCATTTTTCCAGGGCTGACAGCCCTGACTTAATGCAGCTGAAGTCCTGAGTCCTGAGAAGCCATGTGGTTCCCACACAGATATGCTGCGGATAGAGAGAGGATGCTGGGGACACGCCCCATTCTGCATAGCTTCATCCTCCTCCAGGGATAGTGTTCCAACCAGGTGGGTATACCACAGCCCTGCACCTGCAAAGCGCTCTGAAGCTACTGTAGAAATCTGCTGGAAGAAAAATTACTCTAGATAAAAAGTAAAGACAGAGTTTACTTCTCTCAGAGCAGAGAGGAAATTCGTTCCCCTAAGAAACTAGCAAAAAAACTGGAGCATGATGGGAGTGGGAGGGGTTATAGTAAGCTGGCTTACAGCTTTGTTTCCCAGTGCCTGGTCTCCAAAAGGCAGTAACATACCCTGATGTACCTGAATTATTTAATCATGTGTCCCTTACTTTCCATCCTGTTTATGATTAAGAAATTAACTTTTTCGTGCCACACACTCTGTGATCCCAGGTGTGCAACCTACGAGTCAGGAGACCAAAAGAAATACCCCAATACATTTATTGCGGATCCTATTGAAATGCACAGCTTTTAGGCCCCAAACATCAAGTTGAGAGTGGTGACCTCAGAAAACAGAAAACTGACATTTGGGGCCATCACAAGAAAATGCCTAAAGCACCTCTTTTCCTGGACTCAAGTCATGTTGTACGCCATAGGTCTACTCAAAAGATCCCATCCAAATAATTTTGGCTGAATTCTGCTAACCATTACTAATGACATTCTTCACCTATTAGGAGTAAAATACTGTCTCTCATTACATCTGCGTGTAAAACCCCCATTCTGCTCTGACAAAACCATTCATTTTACCACATAAATTGGCTACATACTATTTAGCAGAGTCGTTAAGCTGATATTCTCTGGATCGGTTGAAGCACTCCTGGATTCCAGAATCTGCCCAAAGTCTCATCATAGCCGAGAGCAGTTCAGGAGAGAAAGGTTCTGTATCTTCCATGCGACTCACCACGTCACACACCATTTTGGCATCGGCCTGCAAATGACAGACATAAAAAAGGCATATTAATAAGAGATCACCAAAGGAGTTTGCCTCCTCTCCCCCTCTCCTAAGTACTGATTAACTGCACAGATGCTAACCACTGCTATTTCTATGGAAGAGAGAAGACTACAAAAACGACTATTTTAGGACTGGGAGTAGTTAAATCAGCTACACTGGAAACACAAATGTTCTGTTACCATGCAGGTACACTTACTTTATAAATATCTCTATATGAGATGATTCTACTGCAGACACAAGGATTGCATCTTACCTTGCTTGAAACAGAGACAATTCAAACTAACAATATAATTAAAAAGTTCCTTTAGTAAAAAAAAACAAAAAACATAAAAATGAACAGTAGATCCAGAGATAATGGGATTTACTAGCTGAAGTTATATGCAACTCTTTACTTTTTCATTAACAATTTGGATTGGCGTGGTGCCCCAAATGCCCTTCAAGCCAAACTATTGATTATGGAGGCTGGACAACATATTAAATGGCAATAAGGAGGAGTGGACAAGGCCAAACTTGACTTACAGGAAAAGTTTGAGAATTGCACATTATTCCAGCTGTCTACATCTCTGGAGCTCATAATGGTCTGGACATAGGGTTTTACAGACTAAGTTCTACTTTTGCATTTGATTTTAATAATATGCCCAGCTTGAATTGCCCAAGTTTGTGACAGATTTACTTTAAAGGTCAGTATTAAGGGTAGTTTAAAAGTAAGGTTTGGGCTTAGGGGTTGCATTAGGCTTAAAGGTTAGGTTTAGGAGTTATTTTAAGGTGAAGGGTGACGTTTAAAGCTAGGTTGGTTGTTTGACATTAGAGCTAGTCATAGACATTAAAAAATTAAATCTAAACACCCCACGATGTCTCCTGGACTAGTTGCATCTTTCAACAGAAGCATTCAAAAGGAGGGGCCGTACAGAGGCAATCCTGATGCCAGTAATAACAGTAATCAGACAAACTCTTGTAATCTTTCTGACTGGTGACGGGCTGACAGGCTAAAAACAAGGAAATAATTTCCTGAACAAATGGGTTGATCAATAAAAAGATGCACCTAAGAAAGAAAGTGTGCATGCACACAATTACCAGTGCCTTGAGCGTGAACAAAGTATAGGGGAGCCAGTGCTCTGACTTCCTGCCATAAACATTAGCTAATTCACTCTAAATATAGATACTCATCATTTAAGTGTTCCTCTACGTCCACGATAAAGATATAGTGCATTTTGATTCTGTCACACCGACTATGATACAATCATTGTTAATTCATAATAGGACATTTCTGTGCATGCGTGGGCCTCCAAACATTCCTGCTCCTAGCAAGAGTCAGTGAAAGTTTTATAAATACAACAACAGAATATGAACATAGAATTTGTTTCGACAAGAACAGGAAGTAAAACTTCATTCCATTCCTGAATACCTTTAGGACCTGCCATGTTATAACCCTTAACTTGGACAATAAGATATGCACTATATGGCCAAACGTATGTGGACATCCTGACAAATTGAGTTTAGGTGAATCCAGAGAAAGGTATTGTTCATTTTACAGCAAAGACATTTTAGACAACTGCACATTTTCAACGTTGTAGTAAATGTGCCAATGTGCACAAAGCCAGCTCCATAAAAACGTGGTTTGACAAATTGGTGTCGAGAAACTGAGGTGTAACACCTTCGTGATGAATCGGAACACCAATTAGAAGCCAGGTCTTCTCATCCAACATAAGTACTGGACCCCACAAATGCTCTTTTGGCTTAAATGGCTACAAAATCTTGTGGAAAGTCACCCGAGAAGAGTGTAGACTGTTACAGCTGCAAAGGACTAGACAACGCTATATTAATATGATGTCCAAAAAGGTCCATATAGGTGTAATTGTCAGGTGTCCAAAAAATTTTGGTCAAATAGTGTAAATGCTATCAGAAGAAATGAAGGCTTGGTGGAAATGACAAACTACACGCAAATATTAATCTGATCACAAGTAAAACCAAAAATCAATATGAACTAGATCACTGAACGTACAACTATTTTTAGAACATGGTGCCTATTTAGTGGGAATAGGTAAGGATTTAAAAAAAAAAAAAATCATTTTAAAAACACAATTAAAGCTCATCTAAAACTGTCCAGCTCTGATGATCTGATTTTCAGCTGCTGTGTTAACAGGATATCCCCATGCAATGCTTTCCTGTCCTATGGGCTTCCTTTTTGTTACAACAACGTGTCAAAACCGTTTGAAGTGCAAGTCTCCACCTTTAACATATGGCTGCTGCTAAGTGAACTTTAAATGAAGGCAGGCCAATAAAAATATCAAAGATGCCCGATTGTAATTTCCCTATGAACAGGTTGTCCGTTGCATCTCAAAACCATCATTATCTAGACAAAAGTCGCCCAATAGGTTGATGATCATCTCATGCCTAGGGCCATCAGTAACTGTATTAGTTGCACGTTCCCTCCTCTTCCCAGGTTCTGGAATTTTTCCAAACCTGATCTGAATTTTGATCCTTTGAGTAATTAAACCAACAGCAACTACTCTGTTTCATCCCGCTGATTCCGTGTGTGAAAAGTCAAATACAGCAATGTGTGAGACAATCACATCTATGATATAAAGCGTCACAACTCACATTTTTAAACAGCCTCTTTTTCTAGCTGTGCTTTCCATTCAATGGCAAACAAAGAAGCTGCTTAAACATTATGCAATATCCTCTACCAATTAAAAGACCCATATTTGGAGCCAGACTGTCATTGTCCATGCTCTCCTGGTTTAGACATGTGGCAGTTTGACCATACACAGGCAGAAAATGATTGTGTCAGAAAAAGAGTGAAAGTCAGCAGATTATTGGACATTTTAAAAACTCTAAAACCAGTTTCTAAAATTGAGATATAAAATAATGTATTTCTATATGGAAAACGTCTCTGGCACTCACTATCCAGTGGCTACATGCAATAGATAAAAAGCACTCAAGGGGATAATTGTTTCTAATGAAAAGGTCAGAAGATCGTGTAGGTAGACCCCAACCACCACTGAGCTAATTCTGTATGCAGGGTATTCTGGTATCTGTGCTTAACAGCTGAAGAGATTCATGGATCTGTCATGCCTGCACCTGAAGCCATATTTGCCCAAAAAAATAAAAAGCCTTTCTGGGTGTACAGTAAAGCCAATTCCATATGTGTATATACAAGCCTAGCCTTAAATTCACTCCAACAACACAGTTAATTAAAATATATATTTAGATTGATAAGACTCTGGAAGAAACAGGAGTTAAATTACGTCACCTCCATTGCAGTTCATTCCATTTTGTGCCCATCAGAGCAAAAATGCCTTTGACACCTGAATGCGAGGTTTCATTAGATCCCAGAGCCCAATTAATTGTGTGAGAGAAGCACTGCACTCATATTTGTTCCTCTACAGGGTGCATTCCATGCTGGGCCTAACCTTTAACACAAATCCCCCCTCCCTGGGCACACTGGGCATGATTTGCATTTGAAATGTATATTTTTCATTGGGCCTAACTTTCAGCTTCCTGTCCCCCATGCGTCGTCTTAGAGCCCCTCCTGGCGGAGAACAGGGCCTCGCTATTTGTCTGCCAACATTTACAAATGGGAGTAGGGGGCCATTTAATGAAGAGCTCAGAAACATAGGAAAAACACAAATGGAGGTGTAGTTATGCAGACAAGACTAGCAACAATTCTGTACAGAATCCACTCCAACTAACAAGTAGTGGTCCTCTCACTTGGCGAGTCTTTTGTTTTTCCAACCAAAATGTTTTCTTTCATGTCTGAAAAATGCACATGTATACCTATGTCTCTCCAAAACTAACATTATGTTGAAAGTCCACTCCATGAAGGTCTTTAAGTTTATAAATGCAAGGATAGAAGAAAAGTAATTGTGTATTCATCACTGTATTTTAATCTTGCCATTTATTCAAGAAAGAGCTCTGAAAAACCCAGCCTGTTCATTGTTTTTTCAATGAATGCAGTGTAAACGGGCAAAGGGAGTCAATGCACTTTGTTTTATACTGCACTTATCTTTTAAAGTGCAGCAACCCATGTCAAATGTCACTTGAGTAAAATGTCTCTAGTGGGGAGTTTATATGTACAGGTAGTAGGGATGCACCGATACTGAGTATTTTGGAGAGTACTCGTACTCGCACAAATGCTCCTAATGCTCATCCCTATACAGGAACTTCCGGTATCAGGATGACGGGCGGCAAGTCATTAAATGCCGCCCGGCTTCTCTACCCCCATCTTTCTGATTGGCCGGGTAACCAGCTCCATGCTCCCCGTCACGAGGGAGGATGGAGCCGGCTTCCCGGCCAATCAGGAAGCCGGGCAGCAAGTCATTATCACCTGGTGACAAGGGAGCATGGAGCTGGCTTTCTGGCTAATCAGGAAGTCGGGCGGCGAGTCACTACAAGCCGCCGGACCCCCTAATGGGACGTCCAGTATCAGTATTGGCGAGTACCAGAAAAAACATCGATACTCGAGACGTAACAGGTAGTGAGAGTCCACACAACGGTTTTGGTTTATTGCGTGTTCAGTGTCTGAAACAACATAAGCAGCTTGTGCATAATAGAAAGAAACTAACATAAAACATGACCTATCTGGCAAGACCCAAAGAAAATCTCCTCTTGCTAGTTAAATGGATTTTCCACCTTTGTCCTCACAAAAACAGTGGCTCTTAATTGTGAAAGCTGCCACCATGTCTCTCTGCAGAGTAACATGCTCTAAGCGTTCCCAAGGTCTACAACAATTATTTAGAACACCATTGCAGGCACCTGCCTCCTTACTAAAGAACGGTCATGGCAATGGCCTAATCTTTCTTAATTACTACAGTTTCTCAAGCACCCTATCCTAGCTAAAGAGGAGTTTCCAGTGCTTCCGTCACACTTTGTTTTTTTTGCAGTAAGCCTTTGACACTGCCAGTTGTGGGTGTCATCTGAAAACTTGGCACAGATTATCTGTTATTCTATCTGGACAATGTATCCATCAATTGATATCTATATGCCCGTCCTACCAGCAAGGATGTATCATGTTGGAAATGTATTGGGATATTGCATCAGTGTAATGTCTGTTATCATGGTTATCTCACTATCAACATTAGGCCTGAGTTCATATACATGGGGCATATGCTTCTTGTATTTTTAGGAATTTATTTGTATATTGCATCAATTGGATATATTTTATTGCATTTATTTGTATGCATAATATATTTTGATATTTTTTATATGCATCGGTTTATGCCTCTCTATAAAACCCTTTTTTTCCTATTTGTTTTCTATTCTATCTGTAATGATAGGTGTATGACAGTAGATATAGTAAGGGTTTGCCTAAATTTTATTTTTACCTAAACATTTAGAAATCTTCCCTCATTTCCACCTCGGAAACTTAATGGATATGTGACACAAACCATGAGTATTTTACAGCAGCAAGAATAACCTTTATGTTTAAAATAAAGAAACCCATATATGAAGACCAAAAGAAATAATAATGACATTGCCAGGTATAATCATAACAGGCAAAGACAGGCCAATGAAAAGATAATTATAATGGAGAACTGACTAAGAGGAAAAGATATGTATCATAAATGTAAATTAGAATAATAAAAGAGTTCTTAAAAATACACAAGAATGCCGGCGTGCAAAGTACTTTAATGGAGCTCCAAGCTGACATCTAAAAAATGCTTATTATCTGCAGCAGGTGGTGTAATTTTTTTACTGTACACATTCATTTATAAATGACGGTATCACTAAGCACCATTATACAATTGGTAATGCAGCAGAATAATAAATAAGTAGGAGAATGAAAAGCCACATGATACAGGGCAAATACAAATGAAACGATTGAGAGTTATATCATATAAAAGATCAAATCACCAAAATGTAAAACCTTTATAGAGTCCCCTGGTTCCGTAGCCTCCATCCTAAAGCTGACCTGAACTCAAAGTTAGGATTTGCCATCTTATAAGAAATACCTAAGCCGTACCCTAAAAATGTTACTTGTGGTCTCAAAACCCTCCTGTAAACAAGCAGTGCACTACCGAACACGAATGTGCCTAGGCATTTCCGTTCTGCGGCTTAATTTCGTAACGCCTGAAACTAGTTTTGCAACTTTGGCATGTGCTAGTAAAACTGTACATATATTTGTGGCTATCACGATACAAATGGTACATGACTTTGCGGCTACTCTTTGTCCTTTGCATCTCTTTGTCCTCACAGAGGATAATAGGGAGGGCTTTACAGCTAGTCGTCACTATGATAGTCAATCATAGGCTATCACAGTGACCATGAGTCGGATGCATCCAGCATGCATGGAACACGCATCCAGCACAAAAAACTGGTGACACATACATGTGTGTGTTATGCACATCAAATCACCAGTTGTCAGGTGGGACAATTCGGACATGAGAAAGGAAAGCCCTGCTCCTCTACCAAGATGGTCACCTCTACACAGAGACACAGTGCAGAACAAGGCATGGTAAGGCAGTCATGGGAAAAGAGCAACTGCAGGGAGCCTATATGCAATATTGATGACTAGTCCTCTGCTTTTTTGGGGAGAGCTTCCAAAGTATAGGCGGTCCTTTAAAACAGTCCACTAGTTTACAAATATGCAGCATACTAAAACGTTTCTAAATTATGCATCCGTATATCTGATAACTGTGTCCATAATGTCTACTTAAGGAACAAGCCTGTACTGGTCCCTTGGAAAGCTGGGTCTTACAGCATTTGCGGAGTCTATTGGTATAGTGTATAATACATGTAGTATAACATTTGTATTTATTTATTTACACATATACAGTCATGGCCAAAAATATCGGCACGCCTGCATTTGTCAGATAATGCACCACTTTGTGCAGAAAATTGCTGCAATTACAAACGTTTAAGCATTCTCATGTTTATTTCTTTAGTTTGTATTGGTATGACACAATAAAAGTGGAGAGAAAAAAAAAGCCAAATCTGACACATTCCATGCAAAACTCCAAAAATGGACTGGACAAAATTATTGGCACCTTCTCCAAAGTCCAAGAAATAATTGCATTCCAAGTTGTTGTGGAAAAGCATGAACAATCTCCAGAGATCTTAATGTTCCTGTGTCTACTGTGCACAATATTGTCAAGAAGTTTACAGCTCATGGCACTGTAGCTAATCTCCCTGGATGTGAACGAAATCGAACAACTGATCACAGATTGAAACAAAGGATTGTTGGAATGGTAGATAAAGACCCTCAATCAACTTCCAGACAAATTCAAGCTGACCTTCAGGGACAGGGTACGACTGTGTCAGCTTGCACTATACGTCGCCTTCTGAATGAAAAGGGACGCTATGGTAGGAGACCCAAGAGGACCCCCACTGCTGACACACAGAAACATAAAAAAGCCAGATTGGAGTTTGCCAAAACTTACCTGGGGAAGCCAAAATCCTTTTGGGAGAATGTGCTGTGGACAGACGAAACAAAATGACAGCTTTTTGCTGCAGCCCATCATTCTACTGTATTCAGAAAAAGAAATGAGGCCTTTAAAGAAAACAATCCAGTCCCTACAGTCACACATGGTGGAGGTTCACTGATGTTTTGGGGTTGCTTTGCTGCTTCAGGCACTGGATTTCTTGACTGTGTGCATGGTATTATGAAATCTGAAGACTAACAAAGAATTCTGGGGTGCAATGTAGGGCCCAGTGCCAGAAAGTTGGGTCTCCGTCATGGGTCTTACAGCACGACAATGACCCAAAGCACACGTCAAAAAGCAACCCAGAAATGGGTTCAGACAAAGCGCTGGAGAGTACTGGACTGGCCAGCAATGAGTCCAGATCTGAATCCCATAGAGCACCTGGAGATTTCAAAAAAGCATTTGGGAAAAGGAACCCTTCCAATCTGAGAGACCTGGAGCAGTCGGCGAAAGAAGAGTGGTCCAACATTCCTGAAGTAGATGTAAGAAACTCATTGATGGTTACAGGAAACAATTAATTTCAGTTTTTTTCCAAGGGCGATGCTAAGAAATATGAATCGAGGGTACCAATAATTTTGTCCAGTTCATTTTTTGGGTTTTGTTTAGAATGTTTCAGATTTGGCTTTTTTTTGTCCACTTTTTGTGTCATACCAATACAAACAAAAGAAATAAACATGAGAATGCAGAAACATTTGTAATTGCAACAATTTTCTGCGCAAAGTGGTGCATTATCTGACAAATGCAGGGGTGCCAATATTCTGGGCCATGACTGTATACACACACACACCAGTCTGATAATAAAATCCAAGCACTTTGATTGCATTGGAAGCGATATTATCCTAAAAAAAAAGGTTTATCAAATTTGTCACGACTGAATGAGCCTGAAAACCAGGTCAATTGGCAAACTGCTATTTTTTTTTTTTTATTCTCCTGAATATATGTAAAAATATTTGCCTGTTCTGCAAAGAAACATGCCAAAAGGCATCCAATATTTAATTAGGAATCCAATAGGATTCCTAAATTGCATGATTTTGTCAAAATCAGACACATCTACATGCAAATATTCAGAAGAATCAAAAGCAGACAATTCTCCTGATTTGATCACTAAAGTGAATGTGCAAAACACACACTTGTCCAACAGGCTAGAAGAATGTTTAAAGTCATGAAAGAAAGCTACAGCTGTGTGTACTTAAGTTTTACAATTACATCTCCTTGCTTAAATGGTCAGCAACACAGACTGCACCAAATATAGATTACTGTCAGTAGTATAGTGTTGTAGTGTATTAGCCATTAGTTTGGAGTTTAAGTCACACGGTTTACTGGTTAACTTAAAGTGAACCTATCATATGGCTATATATGTTAAAGTAGTTACACATTCATAAGCAGCAAATTAGCTTTAAAAAGAAGTCACTCATCTCTGTAGTGGCAAGCACTATGGAGCAATGCATCCTAAAAGTTCACAGCAGAAGCAGTAGAGTCGTTCGAGTCAATCTCTCAGAACTAAGCTCCTGCTTACCTGCTGCCCTCTACTAACAGTGACTCCCAGTAGTAGCCTTACAATCTCTAATGTAACAGAGTATTAGTGTTTATAATTACATTGGCATTGTGTTTACAACTACACATAAACCCCTTTCCCCATCTTCACTGGTGGCAATGTTAATTATTATGTCCAGCGGAGGGCAACTAAACTAATTAGGGGAATGGAGGACCAGAGCTATGAGACAAGGCTCATAAATTTAAACATGTTCACGTTGGAAGTAAGGAGATTAAGGGGGGATATGATTTTCATGTACAAGATGTCCAATGGCGACAGCAACATTGGCAATAAACTCTTTATGATTAACTCCATTACAAAAACTAGAGGCCACCACCTAAAATTGGTGGAAAACAAATTCCAGCACAAGGGACGAAGGGGGTTCTTCACGGTAAGAGCGGTTAGGGTCTGGAACTCACTGCCATCGGCAGTGATTTCAGCCAGGAGTGTGGAATTGTTCAAGAAACTCTTGGATGATTTCCTGAGGGACCGTAATATACAGGGGTACAAGTACTCCTAAGAAAGAGATGATGCGCGGACCTATAAGGGTTGGACTTGATGGACTTATGTCTTTATTCAACCCCAAATACTATGTAACTATGTAACTATATATCCAACACACACACACACATGTGGCACCATTATCCATTGTGAACAAACCACGCCTCACACTACTCTAAGCAAATTGAGCTGGCAGCTGGAAGAAAGTGAAGGGGTCAGGAAAGTGAAGGGGGTCAGGAAAGTGAAGGGGGTCAGGAAAGTGAAGGGGGTCAGGGAAGTAAAGGGGGACAGGTGAAAGTGAAGGGGGTCAGGAAAGTGAAGGGGGTCAGGAAAGTGAAGGGGGTCAGGAAAGTGAAGGGGGTCAGGAAAGTGAAGGGGGTCAGGAAAGTGAAGGGGGTCAGGAAAGTGAAGGGGGTCAGGAAAGTGAAGGGGGTCAGGAAAGTGAAGGGGGTCAGGAAAGTGAAGGGGGTCAGGAAAGTGAAGGGGGTCAGGAAAGTGAAGGGGTCAGGAAAGTGAAGGGGTCAGGAAAGGTACAGAGTGCAAGACTCAGTCATCTATAAATGGTAATTGTTCCCAAGTAACCTGAAAAATTTACCTTTCTAATAAATTACTCTGTAAAAATGATGCATTTTCTGTGTCTACAGACTTATAGCTGTATATCTGCTAGTGTGATGTCACCGACTGCTAGTCTTGCAAGATTTGGAGTAAAATTTAGTGATGTCACTACTGTGCTGCTCTCGATTATCTTTGGTGGGGAAAAAGCTGTAACTGAGAACTTGCAATGTTAGCATCTCCCTGCTCCAACTTAATTCATTCTGTGGATCTGTAATTTCTTACCCTCTCCTAGTGCTTCTTAAATATTCCCCAACCAGTCATCAGGTAAACAGCTCTGACATGAGGAAGCAAAGCCCTGCCTCTGATAAGATGGCAGCATACACACAGAGAAACGGAGCAGAAAAGGGCATGATAGGTCAGTAATGTAAAGAGGAACAGTTGCAGAGAGCCTACAAGCAATACTGGGGTCAAGCCCCTGCCCTTTGCTAGCCTTTTTTTTAGTTCAGTTCTTATCAAAAGGCAATGTTATTAAATAAAAGGATAGCAGCATGTGCTGTAGACTGCGTGGTGCAGTTATGGAGCCATCTTCATATCTGGATAAGTAAATAACTAAACATCTGATATATATATATATATATAACTAATCTGAAACCTGTAGGCTACCGGCCTGACATGGAACTAAATACCAGGCCTCTATGTCCTTGTCACCAGAAAAGCACTTGGGTGCAGACTCAAGAGAAGCTCAATTAATGAGCTTCGTTACCATGGCAACATTTCATCTCCCAGCCGCCTGAGCCCAGCGGAATACGTGTGAAAAATGAATAGGGAAAGGAAACAAAAAAAACCCCACAAGCTTAGAGAAGGAAAAGCATCAAATAGAAACCACAAAAAGGGTGTGTTCCAGCGACCGGTATGATTCTCTGGCTTTTTCAGACTATACTATTTTTAGTAGTTCTACACATCATGGGATTTCTGATAGTCTGCCAGCTCAACATGCTGGAAAGCTTAAATTTTCTGTACACATAAAACATGCAGGTACGGTTTGTTAATTTTGTAATTAAGACTCTAAATAGAGTCTATATCTCTATAAAGAACAGAGATGCTCAAATATAGATTGACACTGATGTATGAACAGACAACATACATATTACAACTAGGTATCATTGTTAACCAGCAAAATGCAAACGTATGGAATACATTAATAGTGTCTCATGAATCTCTGTCATATTTTTAAAGGTTTCCACTTTATACATAACAAACCAGTGTTTCTGATCTCTCTGCACAGTAGTGCAAGAGGTTCCCAATGTTTTTCCCTAAAGATTCAAAAAAATTCTAATTTTGATACCTTGTACTCGGCTTTATTTTTTATATGCTAGTATTTGTTACTCCTCTCTCGTTCATGGAAGGACACAGGGCAACAGATCGTAGATCCTGTATGGTAGGGTATATCGCCACCTGTATGGCAGTATTTTTAATTTCTGAATCCTTGCCAACGTGCTGGTTATCATTATCTTAGGGCTGCGGAAATTAACGATTAATTCCTCGATTAATCATTCATTTCTTTGATCGATTCAAATTATTTTGATCGGTACTTACCTCTACGCCGGCTTCCGGGAGTTCCGTCGGAGACTCCTCCCCCCTTCCCCAAGTGGCTACGTCGGCTAACAAAGGGAAGGGGGAGGAGTCCGGTGACGTCGATGTCCGTGACGTCACCCGACTCCTCCCCCCTTCTCTTCATTAGGTTTTGAACGTATAGTAATCTATGACAGGTATGGGAACTAAGGCTGTTTATCTCAACCTCATTGCTTTATAGAACAAAAGCCAACATAGTGTCAGATCTACCGGGTAATATAATTGCTACAGTTCTGTTTTGTTCTTATAATAACTTTGTACTTATGATGCACTTTTTATCGCACTGGTGAGATATTGTGATCTAGGTGCTTATAATTCTGTGTCAAGGCAAAACGGAATGGAAATTAGTCTTTAGTGTATACAACAGCATTGTTTCTATTGCAAGTTGGTTTGTATTAGAAAATATATTTTCCTGCAACTGCACTTCTTATGTATAAATGGCTTCTTTAGCACATTTACCCATCACCTAGAAAATTCTCTGCACAAAAGTTATTAAAATGTCTTTCATGCAGAAAGGTTAATTAAGTCCTTCATTATGAGGTTTGGGCCGGTGTTCTATCGATAGTCCCAACTTATCGAGTTCTGGGACCGCCTGACTTCCGGTTTCCTTAGAACTTCGAGGTTTGCCTAAGAAAGTTCTTCTGCACGAGCGCCAGCCACGGCATTGCCCTATACACATAGACCACAGCAATAAAGTAATAAAATGAACTAGGATCACAGTAATCCAGCACGTTATTTATCGCAGGTGCTCCACTCAATATGGCCGCCGCTTGCGTGGGGCAACTCAGATGAATAACGTGCTGGATTACTGTGATCCTAGTTCATTTTATTACTTCATTGCTGGTGTATGTGTATAGAGCAATTCCACGGATGGCGCTCGTGCAGAAGAACTTTTTTGTGCAAACCTCTTAGTTGTAACGAAAGCAGAAGTCAAGCGGTCCCAGAACTCGATAAGTTCGAACTTTCGATCGATCACCAGTGATCTGTCGACACTTATCGAGTTCTGCGACTGCCTGACTTCCGGTTTCGTTACAACTAAGAGGTTTGCCCAAGAAACTTTCTGCATGAGCGCCAGCCAAGGCATTGGCCTATACACATACAGCACAGCAATGAAGTAATAAAATGAACTAGGATCACACTAATCCAGCACGTTATTATTCTGAGTTGCTCGACTCAAGCGGCGGCCATATTTAGTGGGGCACGTGAGATTAATAACATGCTGGATTAGCGTGATCCTAGTTCATTTTATGACTTCATTGCTGTGCTGTATGTGTATAGGCCAATGTAGTTGGATCTGTATGTGCATTATAATTAATCAAAATTAATCGATTAAAAACAATTTATATTAATCGAACATGAAAATTTAAAATCAGTAACAGCCCTACATTATCTGAAGACTTACATCAAGGTATCAAGGTAAAACAGTTTGGTAGAAAATAACTCTGGCATGTGCACTTAAAGCCTTCACTCATAAGAGTACATTGTGAAAGTACCATAAATTTGTCCTCTAAAATATTAACAGGTTTCTGTTAATATTCTGGAGGCTTTAATTATACATTAAATAACGTCTGCAGAAATAATGTAAAATCTACGGTTGGATTTACACTGTCCCGTGTGCACGCAGTACACATATGTAGGTGTGAATGGGCACATAGAGTTTCCCTTCGTCTTTCCAACTAAACTGAACAAGACACAAAGGAAAGAGTGGGATTTCTTCATGACAGGCATTTTCATGCAGCAAAATGCAAGACTTTTGCAGCAAAATGGACAAGGTGAGTAGGCCCCAAGACACATTGATTAAGGGTAAGGTTCATGCAGATGGACAATGAAAAAAATGTGCCCTGACTTTAAGTTGAAGTATGATGAATGAAAACAAAGAGATGTAAGGGATCTTCCTATATTTGCACATAGAATATTTTCAGTAGAAAAGTTTTATTTGTTCTTTTATATTGATCCCATTGCCAACTATGCAGCAACAGCATCAAACTACAAGGCAGAAAATGCATTTCCAGTGCGCTTTTTCCATGTTTTTCTATTCCATAAATAACTTGATTGTGCGGTGTTTCAGGAAATGCAGCCGTTGGCTTTTTGACATAAATACCAAGGCTGAGTCTCTCTTTCAGTCATACTGATGAAGTAATCTATCCAGCAAACACAGCACTTTCTTTATTAACCCAGAGACTAGAAGGATAATCAGAAACAATGAAAATAGAATCATTTAACTGGACTATGTGGCCAACTAAAAGAACGTTCGGTTTGCCTTTAGCAATCAACCTGACTGCAGAAAAGGTATTTGTTCATCCAACACATTATGATGGGGCTTATATAACAGAAAACTCAACCCAACACAATTTTTTTTTCTAGGTTGGCAAAGGGGGTTAAATCCCATTTTGGAAACTCTAGACCCATTGTGGTTGATTCACGAAAACCAATAACCAGTGTATGGATGCACCAATACCAGTTTTTCGGTATCGAGTACGGATTTTTTTTTCCGGTACTCGCCGATACCGAATACAGATACCGGAAGTCCCATTAAGGAAGCCAGGTGGCGTGTAATGACTCGCCACCTGGCTTCCTGATTAGTAGGGAAGCCGTCTCCATGCATCTCGTTACTAAGTGACGAGAAAACATGGAGCCGGCTTTCTGGCCAATCAGGAAGCCGGGTGCCGTGTAATGACGCAGCGCTCAGCTTCCTGATTGGCCGGGAAGCCGGCTCCATGCTCCCTCGTCATGAGGTGACGAGGGAGCATGATGCCAGCTTCCCGCCAAACAGAAAGCCGGGTGCCACGTCAGTACACAGCGCCCAGCTTTCTGATTGGCCAGCTTCCTGACCAATCAGAAAGCCGGCTTCCTGACCAATCAGAAAGCCGGGAAGCTAGTCATTACGTGCTGCCCGGCCTGCTGATTGGCCAGGAAGCCGGCTCCATGGTCCCTCAAGCACGGATCCAGCTATCCGGCCAATCAAGAAGCTGGGCAGCGTGTAATGACTCGCTGCCCAGCTTCCTGATAATGGAAGTATCAAGTTAGGCATCGGAGCACTTGTCCAAATACTCAGCATTGATACCGATACTAATATCGGTGCATCCCTAAACCAGTGCAAGGGAATTTTTACTTTGCATGGGAATTTTCCTTATGTGTTATATATATATATATATTTATATATTAAATGTGTTAAAATTTCACTTTGCAAAGAATACCCAATCACATGCAAGGAAAATCTTAAAAAGGTAATTTTGCTTACAAATGATTGGATGATGGAAGTCAGCAGAGCTTCACTTCATTCATCAAGCATAAAGAAAATGACCCTGCAAAGTGAACAGCTTATTTACCTTTAGTAAATGAACCCCAATAACTCTTTATTCTTCTCTTTATTGATATTAGGGCAGATCTGAACATTCCTACGGAAAATATTTTGCCAATGATTTCCAACAAAGGCAGAAGGCAGCATGACTCAATTCACTAGCAACCCCACAAAACTAAAATGTTAGTAATAACTAAATTGGGCACTTAATAATACAGGGCAAGCCGAAGTAAAATGACAGCAATCAAGTGCAATCAGCTTCTATGGTATACGGAAATAAACTGGTAAATATGTTATTTTGGATTTGTTGCACTATATTTTGGATTTGTTGCACTAAGCTATTAGAAAACAGAGAATTTTATAGAAAACTCACTGACACAAGAGGCATAGATAAGACACACAGGCCCAGATGTATAAAGGTTATGCACAGTAAAAGTTTGATGGACATTCTTCTGCCTGTATTTTACAGCCTTTGGCTATCATTTGCCACATGTACTATGTGGCGGTGAATCTTGTTTGTAATTGGGGTCTCTCTGATTCACCCTACTTGCCGATCATTTTCAAAGAGAATTTGCCCATCACATTTCAATTCAACTAAAATTCACCCAACTGCAAACTGGAGACTCCAATTACAAACAAGGTTTCCTGTAATTTTAAGACAAACCAGATTCACCCATCAGCATACTAGAGAGAGCCTAATTGCAAAAAAGATTCACCCATCAGACACTGCATTACAAATACGGCAAACGTTCTTCGAAAATAATACCCAAATGCTGTAAAATACAGAGGTCCATAAACATTCGCTCTGCGAACCCCTTATAAACAGACCCCTAAATGTTTTCTATAATAACCAATTATCAGATCCCTTAAAATTTTCATGGACATAACAGAACGTTTAAAATAAATAAAAATATATTTTGATTGGGTTGATTGTGAAACACCTCCATGTGTCTATTCCTACAGTGTACACTGATAAAACACAAAATTGCGCAGCTGATACATAAAAATGCACGCAATATGATTAAATGTTGTGAATGAATGCAAAATGGCAACCAGACAGCCGACTTTATGTATGATTTGTGTGCCCTCCACATCACAGGATACACAAGATATACGATTATGATGAAGAAGCACTGCAGTCCTGTATATATACAGAAAGCTACAGTCATGGCTGTTTGAAGCTCAACCTGCAAACGCAGCCTTCACTTTGCATTTGCTCACTTGACTGGAGATTGATGAAATGCCGGCACCTGATGTCTCTGCTTTATTATATTTCATGAAAAACACACATTTATGAACATTAATAATGTGGGGGTTGGAAAGTGACATGAAGGAATGAACTACAGCAGATGCATGGATGAAGAAGAGGGATAGGAGGGTGGGATGGAGGGTTATGCAGGCTGGACCTAACTACTAAAGCCTGGAACTAATTATTGCCTTGTGGCTGGGGTAGCCTCGGCACCACTCTATGCATAGCACCTTACCACATACTGAATTTCCCATTTACTGTACTTGCGGGTGCAGAGCTAAAAGACAAAATTGGACAGAAGTGAGCTGGGTATTTGGGCCTGGGAGGGTGGACAAAGGACTAAAACGGGACTATTACTAAATTACCACTTTGTACAGGTCTCTAAAACTAAACCACGCTACTACTAGCTCTCGTCTACTATAGCTTCATTTGGAGCAATGCCTTGGCAGCATGTTGCCTTCTGATCCACAATCTGTGGTCCAAAATCCACCTTTGGATTTCTGTTTCTTTGTATCCTGATGATGGCCGCCACTGTGAAAGCGATCTGAATTTCAGTTCCAGCTTGATATGGCCACTATATTATGAGTTTATCCAATTGCAATATAAGCAGCTACTAAAGGTAACATGTTAATTATAACAAGCTGCAGCTTGTTGATGGTTCTTGGAGGTCTAAAATATCCTATGTCACAACTGTACCTTTATTTCATCATGGCAAATATAATAAAAATCTCACCATAGGTATGATCACGTGATGCTTTATTCACAATGACATAAGCCACATAACCATCTTAAAGTTTACGTAAACCCCGACAGTAAACTTCTTTCATTATTTGGTCCAACAGAAACATCAATCAGTTGATCCTGCCAGAATTTCAGTGAACTGTAGTGTACTGACAATAGTGCACTGGAACCTTAAAAACAATGTTATCATTTTTAGTTATTTCTGTGGACTACAAAAAATCTTCCCATATGCTAAATGTCCTACCCTAGTGTGACAAGTGGTTGCCCACAGAGATTGTACAGTGAATGAGCATTTTGACCATAAATGCGCAGTGTGTGCCTGGGCAGGTTGACCAAGTTAAAAAAAAGGGTGGGGGGTGTAAAAAAAAAAAAGTGCTAGGACTAGTAAAGCCACATTACTGTTTCTGGCTTCGGATTAATTTGGATGAGGAATCTCCCCCTCACTATTAAGTGTCCTTTTATGATTTTTATGAAAAAAAGAAGTCCATGAAGTCCAACATTGTCTTCCTGGAAGCTGTTCTCCTTGCACTAGGGATGCACCGTTACAGTTTTTTCGGTATCAAGCACCAATATTTATATTTTGTTACTCGTCGATACCGAGTACCGATACTTCCGCTAACATGGAGTCGGCTTCCCGAACAATCAGCATGGAGCTGGCTTTCCACCCAATCAGGAAGCCAGGAGGCTGGTCATTACCTGCCACCCAGCTTCCTAATTGGCCGGGAAGCCAGCTCCAAGTTCCCTCAAAGGAATTCTCCCGCGAATTTCCGGTATCGGTGAAGGTATCGGAGAATCTGGGCGAGTACGAGTACTCTCCCAAATACTGGGTATCTGTGCATCCCTACCTTGCATTGCTCTCCTTTCACACCATCTTGAGAAACCTGTTTTGGGAGACTTCATGCATGTGCAGACAAGGTTGAAAGTCTTTGCCAGGTCCCATATATCTGACAGATTCCTGCAGCATTTGCACCCGTGCGCAAGATCCTGCGGGTCTTTGCCAGGTAATTGACTCCGCAGAGACACACGCATGCACATGAACGAGATACAGCACATGCATAGACATGCAACAAGTCTCTGCCAGGTCCCAAACACCTGCCAGAAACCCGTGACACCCTCCAGGGATGTGTTACGTGCAGAATCCAAGAGGCATGGGGTGGCCCACCTACATCATTCTTGCCTAGGTGACGAATCAGGAAGTGGCAGTATTAAAGAAAAAACAGTAAATGTATTTACAATACATTAAAGCATATCTGCAATTTTATTAGGAGGGAGGAAGGAATCATATGAGAGGAAGTTCATTTCCGGGGTGAAGGTCTGCTCTAAGATTGCTGTTCATGTGTGTGAAGAAATCATCACTCCCCAAAACTTATATCAGGGATGAACAGATGCCTATTCCAGCTCTTACCTGCACAGGAACATAGGGATTCGTCACGTGCATCCAGAGTAGTTCCTTCACCAATTATGAATATGGCATCTACCCAAAAACCTCTAAAGCGCTTTGAAAATGGTTTGCAAGTGTGACAGATTACTTCTGCAGATGTGCTTGAGTAAATGTATATTTCATCTTCAAAAGGATGTCTAACTATATGGAGTTTAAGTTTCTCCTCTTGCTGTTCTGCCCATTTTTCATATTAGCCATATTTACTAGCATGTGGTTTACAGTGCATGGACTTGTTTTGTGAGGCGGAAAATGTTTTAACCTTCATCACCGTAGACAAACCTTAACAATAAAACTCACATTCTAACAACACATGTAACCCGACAGTCTCCTCATCACTTAAGCTGGTCTACACTTGTAGGTTTTCGCACATTCATCCAAAAAATGTTGTCAGAACATTTGATAATGCCATTTGATACCTGAAATTTTGTTTAATTTTACCATTCGATTTTGGAATTTAATGGAGTTCCCTGCATATAAACCACATACACTGTTAGGATTTAGTTCACCTGTGAAAAAATGTCCATCCTGCTCCTTTTGTTCATTACTATAGTCTATTGAATTTTTTCAAATGAAATTCTACCGGCTGTATGGCTGGCTTTACCCATATTAAGACTCTACAGTTATATTTGCAAGTGTTGGCTTTATCAAGAAATCTTGATTCTATTAGGCACTTCTGGCTTTTCTTTCCCATTATTTGTACTATACTAGAACATTCAAGGCTAACCCAGTTGGGTACTTTCTGTGCTGTGCATTTATTATAATAAAATTTGTATAACCACTTTCTAGGGTACATAGATTAGGATCCCCCTTTCTTTTATTTGAAACCTGATCTTCAGGTTTTTTTTTCCATTACTGATACATTTCTAGAGAATGAATATAAAAGGCAGGAAATTTATACCGTTTTATATTTGGTTGAACTTTGATGTTGGTTTTTAGATCTATTACGCAAGACTGTTCCTCAAGGGTTACGTCTTTACACCTGGTGTATATGACAATATGTTATTGTATTCTTCAGTAATGCTAGGATGGAATAATGGATTTAGGATCTCTGGCTTAACTGATAAAATCAAAAAGGAAAAAAAAAAAAATCCCTATCAGTTTGCACGTAGAAACATAAAAGACTCCAAGTATTTCCACTTCCTTAAGACATCTGGCAATAGGGAAGGCATGACAGATGGCGACAGGATGATGCGCTTGCCTGGCACAGGATAGGCTAAACCCTTTTGTTTTCCAAAGTAAGAGATGCCCTCTTGGAGAGAGAGTGGCGCCCCAGTGTGTCTGTAGAGGGCGAGGCATATCCTGTTCAATTAAAACAAGGATGTTGTCAGGATACATACTTGGCAGGGAACAGAAAATGTTGTACAAGCCTAGAGGCCCCAGGGGAGGAGATCCAGTACACTGGCAGATGAATGGCTGCCCTGTATAATGGGCACATCGTCATTCTTGTTGAATGACATAGTGGTTACAGTGGTGAAGGATGGAATGCGAGGTTTATACATGATTAAGGAAAACAATGGTGTTTAACAATTTATCCATAGTGTCAACCATTCTAATTCATGCCATATTCTAAAAAACGCCCAGTTATATCCATATACATGCATACTTAGCCTGTCTTGGCACAACTACTTTCAACATAATATATAAATATAATTTATCAGGCTAGGACAATGAGACAAAGACTATCTGCAAGGTGCTGAAACCTGAAGGAACCAACAAGAATGTATCTTTTACTGGACTGAAGTCAGCAAAGTGAGCATTAATTGGCTGCTAAAAAATTACTGCACTTTGTATACAACTCCTACACTTTGCAATGCTGTAATTAATAACCCTTATCCATGTATATCTGTAACAGCAAGAGATCAATCAGAAATGAGGATGGGGTGGCACACTCATCATCCAGTACCTGTGCCTGGTAGCATACGCAGGCATGTGCTCCCACCTTCAGCTGATATCTATGAAGTGACATGGCTTCCCTCACTTGACCCAATGCCAGGACCCAGTGAAACATCATCCTAGTTCCCTAAAAGACCAAAACTCACACTTCACTGGAGGCGGACCTGCATTCTACAGGAGACAAACGTTATGACCCATGTCTCTGTAGTTTGTGTTTAACTAAGTGGTCTCCTATACCACCCTAAAACAACTGCAGATTATCCATTTACCTCTCTTACGTCTCTCCTCAACAAAACTTTTCACTCTCTCACAGGTTCTTTTATGGGAATAGAATATCACTCACACAGGACCGTCCGGGAACGTTGAGGTTTACTTCGCTTTGTTAGCAAATGTATTCTGCAGGGTAAGAGCAGTCTTGAAGTAGCTTTACCTGATGCCCATCAGCAGTGTTCCTTCTTCGTAGCTTTAGATCTCAGAAAAATGCCCACAAGAGCACTAAGAAGCTTATGGTGCTTCCCAGTCATCACCTATTCTTGGTGTTGGTTGCCTGGTCTGTTCTTGCAATCAGAGAACTAAATGTGCTGTTGGCCATAGACTCTTCCAAAGAACAAAAGTAGCTGCTAACAAGACCTCTTCAATACACTTCTGATGACCACGCCTAACCCAAGAGTTCATCAACACACCCTTGAGGACCAAGCCTTGTGAACAGCTTCATATATATTCCCTTTTACCCACCTACAAACTCCCGGTTGGCCAAGAAAATTCTGCTGCATGTCCTCCCCGACTCTTCTGCAATCAGTGACAGGTCACAAGCTCCTTCTAGAAAAGTACAGGAACAGAAAGGCCTGTTCTTGCAGAGCCAGTAATATAACACCTTGCCTCTTCCA
Organism: Nanorana parkeri; assembly: GCF_000935625.1. Classification (NCBI taxonomy): domain Eukaryota; kingdom Metazoa; phylum Chordata; class Amphibia; order Anura; family Dicroglossidae; genus Nanorana; species Nanorana parkeri. The sequence goes on along the minus strand of NW_017307058.1, from coordinate 593,833 downwards.
GCCTGTTACATATATTTCCACCATTCTGATGCAGCAGGTGATTTTTCTTTTTTTGAAAAATGTTAGTCAACCACTTAAAAGAGAACTATGGGGTAAGTGTTTTCCCCCATAGTTCTCTTTATGGTCACAGGAAGATTATATACTAGCGTCCTCCCGTGACCCAAACTCAATATATCACGTGCCGTGATATACTGAGAGCGCTGCAGCTGGTACGGATCCCAGCAATACTGTTGAGATCCACACAGCTGCGTGAGTGACAGCTGGCCCACCCCCTCCCCTGACGGTCACCGCTCACTGCAGGGAGGCAATCGTGAAGTGAGCAGATCGGTGTATGTTTCTGCTCACTTCCCGATCGATAGAGTCAACCTGCAACAGCTTCTTTGTCACAGGTCGGCTCTAACTATGAGGATGAGTGGAAATCATTCACCTCATAGTTCTCCTATAAGCCTTTAAATGAGACCTCTACTCAGGGTAAAATGCCAGTAAACATACCTAAAACCAGGTAAGTGAAACTGGACTTTATTTTAAATAGTTATCTGCAAGCATTCTTATGTCAACATTAACAAATCAGTTCTCAGCAAACGTGAACGATGCCTACGTTGAAAGGGAAAGGACTACCATTAGGCTGAATGCCATAGTCTACAATACCTAGTTTGATGTCAAAAACACATGAGTAAAATGTGATTCAGTGAAGACCGGCCTCAATACATGTTTTTTTTTTCCGAAGCCCGTGGTCACCACGGGCTTCTGCCACCCCCGAACCCTCGAGCCAGACCAAGCTTCGCATCTGTTCAGTCAGAAAGCCATGTACTGAGCGGTTCCCCTCTCACAGGAAGCCGCCCCACACGCTCTAGACTCCAGCGAGTACTAAGTAACCATCCCCTGCAAGGACGGTTCTTTTCCCCACCGAAAACTGATAAGAACAGATACTACACTTGATCTTAGCCAAAAGGCCGAGAAGCGATAATACATGTTACAGATCCCAATTCTGTAAAATAACATCTTTTCTCGCAAAGAGTGCATCCAAAAACAAAAAGCAGAAACGGGCAAACGTCTTTTTCCTTACGCTTTTATTTTTTAATGTCTTGTTTGCTTCACATTTTCTTTTAAGTCATCTATATCTTGTAAAACTATAGAAAGTTTATATTGTTGAAGCTGACCTCCAACCTTCCCTTCAGTCTTGCACAGTTGTACAGGTCCCTCTCCTGTACTGTAAATCAATTATTTCAATCATGAAGACTCAGCATCACATGTGGGAGTTAGCTAGGGTGGTCCGCATGCTAGGAAGACCCATTCTTCGAGATAGACATCCACCCATCAAAGCCTTTTAATATTTGCATAAGTCCTCCCAAGATCCAGCCCACTGCATGCTAAATACTTGAGGAATGCTGATGCATGGTGCTGTAATGTCTTCAGGAAGCTACGTACAACCTCCTGCCAGCCCCTCCCAACCAGCCATGATCTGAATTGCCTAAATAAGCACAGAGACACAGTGATGATATCAATGGGTCTAAAATAAGGTATGTAATTAAAAAGAAAAAGTAAACATCAGATTAAAGCAATTTTATGTCTCAAAAGCATCCAAATATGGAGATGATTCATGAGCTTGCCATGCTAAGTGCATGAATTAGCTGCTATTTTTCTTTAGAAATGCTAGACTCTTCCTTTAGTCTGCATTCATCAGCTATTTTGAAATATGAATTATATTTCTGGTTTATGGCAATTGAAAGAAAGGACTGGAACATGCTGCAGCCATCATTTAGCATAATAGAATTACCATTCTAAAAAATCTATCTTGCTATGCGGCTTTATGGCTAGATGTTTTTATAGGTCGAAAACACAGGCTGCTTTCTATAAAATCTGAATTAATTAGGCTTTATTTCACAGCAGATCCATTACTTCCTCTGACCCCGGTGTAGCAAAAGCTCCTATTATACGGATATCATTTTGGAAGAGCTGTCATAGAAAGCTGATGGTAGCCGTGATGAACAGCAGGCAAGACAAAGTGGCTAGTGGGAATGTGGGGTTTTTATGAAGGATCTAAGAACGAGGCCCTAGGAGTGGCATCCTCGTGCCATCACTGGATAAGAGTGCTATTTTGGGTGAAACCCACGGGAGCTTCTGTAAGGACAGACACAGTTGCTAGGGAACTGCAGGAAGAACGAAATCGCATTGTGCATTGCCTTTAATGCTGGATCAGTGGTCTGCAGCTTTTTCAGTGACTCGAGTCAGACATGGATGCTATTTAATAACACAGAAAATATTCCAATACAATGCTGGAGCCAATCAGATAGCTCCTTTCTATAGGCAGAACAGTGGAGGTTACTTGTGATTGGTGGTTATGGATCACAAATGACAAAAAAATGACAAAAAAAAAAGAAGTACTAATGCAGGAAGCCTCTAAAAACTAATGTCCTCAATCAGATCAAAGATCTCTAAACGAAGTACATTACATAAGAAGCCAGTCTAAATAAACCAATTTGTAATATCAGAGCTGTTCAGATCACAAGCGTATCCCATTTAGGGCTGCAACCAACTAATCAATAATAAATCAATAATGAGATTAGCTGTCAACTATTCTCATTAACAATTAGTTGGCTGGATCCCCTAGCTCTCTCCTCCATGCTTGGAGGAGGGCACGGCAAGCACCGGGTGGGTGCAATAGCCAGCCTGCTATTGGCTATTACAATTTGAAATGGCCAATAGCAGGCTGACTATTACACCAGCCCACTACCTGCTGTATTTACTTTCAGCTGCCGTCTGTGGAATCTTGCCACTGGCAGCTGTCATTCCCTGGCTGAAGCTATTCAAGCGCCATGTGCTTACAATACAATTTTTTTTTTTTTTAAGTAGGAAAAAAAGTTTTCGGCCCGACAAATTGTGCTGCAGGCTGTGCATTGCAGTGCCATTCATTTCAATGGCACCCCAAACACGCATCCCACCCACAGTGTGATCGCCCGCATGGTACCGCAATGCCGTGCATTCCGGTGCAGTGCGATTGCGAAAAGTTCTGCATGCAGTTTTATTCTGAGGGAAAATGTATGTTTATAACACTGCATTTGTATATTTTACCTTAAATTAAGGATGGTATTTATTTTTATCCAATTAATCGAAAAAAATAATTGGCCAACTAATCGATGAAAATATTTAGTTGCAGCCCTAATTCTGTTGCCTTCATCCTGTTATTCTACTATCCTGTATCAGTTTTTTTAAATCGGATTGGTTACTGAACTTTTCAAACCGCATAGTGATATTAAACTTTTTTTTTTTTTTTTGCATTTTCTTGGGGAATATCCACAGTTACGTTTTTTTTTTTTTACTGCCCCATTTCATTTATTTTCTTTAGATCATGCACAGCGGCCATCCCTTCCTGTTTACGGGTGTCGCCTTTGCCTACCACGTTGCCAAGGAGACTCCCATGCATGCACGCTCCCGGCCGTGAACGGAGCTGTGTGCGTCCACCAAACCACAAAGCTCTCAATAAGCCACGCCCCTATTCCCTCCTCCTCACAGTAATTTGACAGACAGGTTCAGCAGCCTATTGATGCTGTGTTCTCAGTGGCCTCGGGATCCCTCCTTTACAACCTGGAACTTTGGGGGAAACAGCGCAGATCGTCTAGGGGACCGGGGGCAGTGAATGTGGACCATAGGCAAGTGTTTAGAGGTGGGGGATATGGAAAGGTAGCTGGGCATTTGTTACCCTAATGCAGAGAATGCATTAAGGTAAAAAAACAAATACTCTTTAAAGTAGTACTACAGGGTATCTATGATCAAAAACTACAAATAAATGTATATTTCTATATTGGATTTTCATAAGTTCTATCCCACTCCTAATAACCATATAAGCCTAGAAGAATGTTATCTTACTTATTGAAGATGCCTATAGGATGTACTTCCTTAATGCACTGACACAAATGTAACATTCTCATTTCTTGCTGGAAGCAATGCATGATGGGATATGTAGTAATTAGGGATGCACCGATATATCTGCGCCGAAACATATCGGCCGAAAATGGCACTTTTGGCGTAATGCCGAAAGAGCCATGTTTCGGCCGATACATTGGCGCATCCCTGGTTTCGTTTCTCCCCGCTGGGCGCGGTTCCAGCGGGGAGAAAAGAAAGTGACAGCCGGCCGAGCGCTGCAGGACGAGAGCGCTGTGAGCGGCCGGCGTCTCTCCTCCCACACCGCTCAGCCGCCTATCACAGTCTGGCAGAGCGGTGTGGGGGCGGAGACAGCGCTGTCACAGGAGGCTGGGCTCTCCTCTCTACACCGCTCGATCAGCCGTGTCAGAGAGGAGAGCAATTGAAAAAATAAAAAACATTTTCGGTATCGGTTTCGGCCTGACATTTTTTTTAATTTCGTTTTTAAAATTTCCATTTCAGTGCACCTCTAGTAGTAATTTAGATTGTCTAACATAAAGTGAAGAAATGCAAAGCACACCGGCAATCCAGGAAGTTGATAAAAGTGAAGGGCAGACAGAAGGCAGCACTCAATACATTCAAGTAAGCTTTCATTGCCTTATTAAAAACTATAACTTGTATTCCTATTACAATGCTGATTTTATACCAAGATAGCATATGCTGGGACTTTAATACACCTTTAAATATCGGTATTTTAATTAACGCAAGATGCAGAGTGCAATGGGAAGGAACCCATAGTGACCAATAAAAATATCCAATTATTGTCCTGGCTGCTATAAGCTGAAATCTGATTTCCCATGACACACATCCCAATACTGATATTCACATTTATTAAAGCTGAACTCCAGGCAAATATAAATAACACAAATTAATGCAGCTTTGTATTCATTAATATTCTTAAATGTGTCTTTAATATAGAAGCCAATACAAGAACTTGAATTTGATTTGGTATCTCTGTACAGCAAAGCTCAAATTGGGAGAAGCAGCAAAAGCAGCTATGCTGCAGTGCAAAAAGCATGCCGATAGAAGGGAAGAGCAGATTGACAGAGGGATTAACTGAGCCAGTCAGATGTTTCTCCGTACACTAACCACTCACAGGCTGGGGGAGGAAGAAGAAATGTAAATAGTACTGTACTGCAGCAGAATAAAAAACTCATGTCTCCTGAGCTGAAAGACAGGGCTTTGTAGTATAGCAGCTTTGCATTTGGCTGTGTAAATCCGAGGACTGGATGGACAAATACCTTGGCAAGTAAATCAGCCCCCATATATTTAATATACACTCACCGGCCACTTTATTAATAGACCCGCGGGGAATACACCTGTGCTAAAACCTAATCCCGGCATCACTCACTAAAAGTTTTCTACCAACTTCACTCTAGCGCTTTGTGTCTTTTGATCATCTCTAGGGTTTACAGAGAATGGTCCGAAAAAGAGAAAATATCCAGTGAGCGGCAGTTGTCTGGGCAAAAATGCCTTGTTGATGTCAGAGGAGAATGGGCAGACTGGTTCCAGATGATAGAAAGGCAACAGTAACTCAAATAACTACTCGTTACAACCAAGGTATGTAGAATACCATCTCTGAATGCACAATACATCAAACCTTGAAGCAGATGGGCTACAGCAGCAGAAGACCACACGGGTGCCATTCCCGTCAGCAGAAGATGAAACTGAGGCTACAATTCACACAGGCTCCCCAAAACTGGACAATACTGTAGAAGATTGGAAAAACATTGCCCGGTCTGATGAGTCTCGATTTTAGCTGCGTCATTCATATGGTCAGGTCAGAATTCGGCGTCAACATGAAAGCATGGATCCATCCTGCCTTGCATCAATGGTTCAGGCTGGTGGTGGTGTAATGGTGTGGGGGGATATTTTCTTGGCACATATTGGGCTCCTTAGTACCAATCGAGCATCGTTTAAACGCCACGTCATATCAGAGTATTGTTGCTGACCGTGTCCATCCCTATATGACTACAGTGTACCCATAATGGCTACTACCGGCAGGATAATGCCACACTGGAAAAATGTCACAAAACTCACATCATCTCAAACTGGTTTCTTGAACATGACAATGAGTTCACTGTACTCCAATGGCCTTCACAGTCACCAGATCTCAATCCAATAGGGCACCTTTGGGATAAAGGTAGAATGGGAGATTCGCATCATGGATGTGCAGCCGACAAATCTGCAGCAACTGCGTGATGCTATCATGTCAATATGGACCAAAATCTCAGAAAAATGTTTCCAACACCTTGTTGAATCTATGCCACAAAGAATTAAGGCAGTTTAAAGGCAAAAGGGGGTCCAAACCGGTACTAGCAAAGTGTACCTAATAAAGTGGCCGGTGGGTATGTATTATTATTACATAGTATTTATATAGCAATATATGCAATATAAGGAAGACATTACAATCACGATACAATTCAAGACAAGATGGTGAGGACCCTGCCCCGAGGGCTTACAATCTATAAGGGAGGGAGAAGTGATACATGAGGAGGTTTAGTATTTAGCAGTTTACCTGCTTTAAGCACAGAATTTTATTTAGATTTTGTATATGCCTTTGAATTTTAAAGTTTCATTCAGCACACCACTATGTAATGTAAAGAGAACCAGTCATGTTCTCACAACTCATATACACAGCTCCTAGTGCATGATGTATTCAAGTACTGCCTAGTCAGCCTTCATGTCCCCATTTGCCAGGAAGGGAGAACTGCAAAACCCTAGCCACCTGTATGCAAATGAGTAGGAGTCGCCTGCATGCTGATTCCAGGGCGGCGACATCTTGGGACATAATAAATAGTGGCATTCCATATGTTGCAAAGCATTTCGCAGTGGCAATCTGTATTTTGTCTGTCCCAAGGATAAAACACGCTGCCCGAGGGGTGCTGGACTTGTGGAACAGATGTGAGGTCTCCAGATTAATCAGCATATGCTTCTTTTGCAATTCATTTTTGCAATTTTACTTTGCTGATTAACCTTCCTGCTCTGCCCATGAGGTCAACTGGTGCTTATCGGATTCTGTCCCTAGAGAGAACGAAGGGACGTACCCCCAGCATGTACTACAAACAAGCCAGAAACTATTTCAACCTCTTATACGGAAAAACAGGTTTCATCGAGATAGCCCGATACGAGCCTTCTGTTTAATTACAGTATGTGATAGTGAATGTTTGGCTTTCAGCCTCTTCCAATTTATCGCCATGCATAGTTAGCCAACGAATGCATAATCCGAAAATGGAAAAATGGCTCCAATATTTCTGCATACACTTTGTATAGGCAGTCCCCAGGTTACGAACAAGATGGGAACTGTAGGTTTGTTCTTAAGTTGAATTTGTATGCAAGTTGGAACAGGTACATTTTTTAAGTGCAACTCCAGCCAAACGTTTTTATTTTAGTTTTGGATAGCATAGGGAAGGGTTAACCCCCTGTAAAGTTTGTTTTGCTGTGTGTGCCCCTGTTCAGAAGATTTCACATCACTTTGTCCCTGTGAAAATTGGATTTGGAAAATTTTGTGTTGTTGTGGAAACAAGGATTGGTGATAAAGCTTCAGTGGAGACACCTTTTTTCCATGATAACTCTTACAGGAGTAAATTTCCCTTCCTAGGGGTAGATTTCCTCTCACTTCCTGTTGTCTCAAGGACAAATCTTTCTAATGAGGATTCAGAAAGCAGTAAAAACCTCACAGTGTCCCGGAAGAAGAGGCGGGCACCCCTCAACTGCACGTCTAACAAGAGCCAACTTCCTGTAATGTACGTACAGTACTATGAACCAGATTCAAAAAGGCAGGCACTGCTCATCGGCACGAGTATGGTTGCATTATAACTACTGGAACGGTGCGCAGTACACTTTGGCTGCAGCCTGGGACCCCCTGCTGTACAGTAATAGCCTCCGTTAGTAAGTAGGGGTCGTATGTAAGTCGGATGTTTGTAACTCGGGGACTGTCTGTATACACCAGTAGTGAAAGCTAGAAGTTGGCTAAAATGGGATATTGGTCTTTGCGCTTCATATTTTACCAGTACTAAATAATGACATTGTCAATAGAATCATCAATAGAATGCTATAGATTTAGCAATTAATTTGCAAGTTTGACAATTAAGACACAAAAACACTAAGTGGTGGTCAAGACCATGATTTATAGTGGTGCAATGCTACTTCTAAGTAGCAGAGGGTGGACTTTATTAATCTGGATGTAATGGTAAATCTGTGTCATTGCTCCTGTTTACACTGCCTTGCTGTGTGGCGAAATGAATAAAATGTCCACTAATGAATAATGATATAGAAGGATTCATTTTTATTTTATTTTACGGCCCTTTTATCCTTTGCCTCCATTACTACAATACTGGGCTGCAGTGTGAAACGTTAACAAAAAATATTGCGGTTCGTATGATCCTGTAAAACTCCATGAAGGGCATTCTATAAAAAGGACAACATTCGAAGCCCCCAAAGTGTGCTGAAAGTTATGGGTCAGCTTAGATCTACAATCAGGACAGGACAAAAGTAGGCCCATGGCAAATATCAACTGAAAGGACCATTATCTCAATTGGGTCAGCTGGACATCAGCAGTGCTGTGTTAGTTTTGTCAAGGTGGATATACTAGTGAAAGTCATTTTTGATGTTACAGGTAAAAAACACTGGACAAGCTAAAAACAGAAATTGGATAACTGCTGGATCGGGACAATAGCAACTGGACATTGGAGATCAAAAATGTTTTAAAGGAAGTGTACAGTAATGTTCATTTTCCCTTTTTTACTATGTTCATATTTAACTTTTCAAAATGATGTTTTATTTTCTTTATTGCAAATTATTATTTCATAGCTACCATTTTAAGTTAGCCGCTTTTCGTCTGCTGTCTGCAAGTTCTTTACTTCTATCTTGTACAGAGTATATACATTTATCTCCTGTTGATGAAGACACAATTAATAGACCAAATTTCCAGAGACTGCTGGATGATTCAGAGAAGAGACCATCCCTGTTCCCTGACTCCAGTTCACATAGCTCTGTATGAAGTTAACGGGGCCCATTTAAAACAGGCCCCAGTTTAACCTCTCCACAACATGCAGTGTATGGCTTCACATATGGTTTTTTTGTTTTGGTTTATTTTTGGTTTTTTTTTAGAAATATTCAGATAGAATAGTGAAAGCTAGAGATGTCCTGCAGTGTGTTCTCTGGAGAATGCTGCACTATACCCACAAGATTAATTGTGGGGTTTTTAGGCATCATTGAAAAACCTCATACTACATATATAAAAGAATAGAGTTTATTTATTCGCATTATTAAAATGAATATTTCCTAAATCAGTGCATACTGAATAAACATGGTTATGTTCCACATTATTATAGGTCGTTGCTCTGGTATAACCAATTTCGTAAAACAGGCTTCAATTTCCTTAATTTAGTTAATCTCTCATTAAGAACCACTGACGGTTCGACGTGGTTCGGTTTAGCGCTTCCTCAGGAACCACAGGTAAGTTTCTTGATAAATGGAGCAGATATTAACTGACCATCGACCTCGGGGGAGCAACCTAACTTGCTAGTGGGGGCCACCAGGGAGAGCATCTAATACAGAGCCTCTACATGCTTTTCTTATGGATATCCTCTCCTCATACTTCTAGAAATGGCTAGCAATTTAATGGCTGACCTGTGTTCCCCTTATCTGGCTATATTATGCTGAATGGAAATGCTCCAACCAGTGGTTAAGAAGTGGAAACTAATAGGACAAGTTTGTAAAATTGGGCTATTACCACTACTTTACCTTGACTATTGGCATCAGAAGGAATTTCTCATTCGATCCTCTGGGTTACTGCCTTATATCCTTGCCATTTTCACATTCTTTTTACAGCATGACCAGCTGTGAGCAGGGAAAGCATTTGCTAGTGCGCATAACATGACAGCCTTTTGAGCTGGCCATAAACTAGCAGATTTTTTTTTTTCTTGGATAGCCTCAAAGGCGGAATATAAAAAATCCTAAACATCAAGGGTGGAGAAATCTCCTGCTGTGGCTGAAAATTGCCTCCTTCAACAAAAGGAGATTACTCAAGCCTTTCCTGTGAATCAGAACAAACAGTGTATGGTCAGCCATGGACTCACAGAAGAAGCCCAACGCCACATCTTATACCATACAAGTTCAGGGAATTGCCTCCTAGAAAATCCATGCATATAAAATGAAAATCAATTACCACTGTCACCATTAATGTAAAGCCACATGAAAGGTACAGAGTGCCAGAGCATAAAATCTAAAGTGACACATCGTGGAGGAAACACAGCTAAAGCACATAGTATTGAGTCTGCTCAGCACACCCAATGAGCCCCTGTAAAAGAAGCACAATCAGCTTACTTCAACGAATGACATGCTGGCTGGCAATTTAAATAAGTAGCTATATTTTTTCTTATCAACCACTTCCCGACACCCAAAAGCAATAAAAACGTAAGAGAAGCCTCTCTGCAGATTGGTTCCAACATATTCCTGCAATGGTGTTGAGGGCCTGTAGACGGTGCTGAATCCATATGCCTCAAAGTTTACTCATGGCTTTTGATTTTTATACCGATAATGCTTGGATATACCAAGTCAACCCAATAAAAAAAATTGTAAAAAGATAAACTCAAAAACGAAAAAGTAATATATTGTGGCTTACCAGTCTTTAGATGAGGTGGTTGTATTTGTTTTCTTTTTAAGCTTAGAACATTTTTAGCAAGTATAGAAGTTACCTTCTGATCTTGCCAGAAATGCAGTGTCTTTGTCACTTCCTGTGAGAACAGATGGCACAAGCAATGTTATCTTTCTTCTGTAAGCGAATCCAATCAGCCCTAAAGTAAGAGAGATGAACAAAGGCAGATATGCTTGAAGTCCAGCCCAAGCATGGCTCCCTCCAGAGATACATAGCCACCAAGGTACAGTAAGCGCTCTATTCCCAAGATTAACTGGTGAACTTAAGGGGGGGAAAAAAGCCTGGAAAAAAAAGAAAACTAATGTAGTCACCTAAGGTGTAAAGTGTACAATGGGTTCTATGAATGGAGGAGGTGAGATCATGTTGCACCCCTCCTACATTTACAGAACACCTTCTATTCTGTGAAAAAATACAGGAGAGGAGGGATCAGTTACGCGACCGGAACCCTCCACTGTCGTAACCACAGTTTTTCATCCCCACAGCACTGGAAATACAGAGCTTTGTGTAAGAGCCAGCTTGTAGCAAAGTATGATTTTTATTCAAACCAGCAGCCATCTGCACCTACTATACTTCTTATCAGAGCTAGCTTCAGCACGAAGTTCAACTTTAGGGCCTGTTCCCACCGGGTCCACGCGTTAATTGCACGGTTCTGAGCGATTAACGCAAAGGTACCGCGCAAGGCACCTACTGTGCATTACAGGGCAGGAGGTACATTGCCATTCATTAGAAGGCATTTGAATGGCACCCCAAACGCATCTCCCACCCACAATGCGATCAACAGCGCCACAACGGGTGGTACTACGGTCTTTGACTGAATGGGTTGAATACTTGAATGGCAACAATTCTCTCACTCCTCCATCAGGACTGCTCTCAAGTTTGTAGATCTATCCCCAACCCCTGCAACAGTAGTGACAAACCAAGCTCGGCTTTTCAGCTAAGCTACCACTGGCAACAGCCTAAATTAATTCTCCATATTATTTCTATGTGGATGAACCCGTCATGTCCAACAGTAATTTTATATCTGTGCCATCTAGGGTATAGTCATACCAAATCTTCAAATAATTTGCTTAGAAAACAGCAGCTCAGGTGATTAAACAGCAGGGTCATTTATTTGGGTGAAGCAGCCATAACACATTATACCGATTTATGAAAACAGGTAGAACATACTAACAGGTCTACTTGTCCAAAGCAAACCAGTCAGGTTTCATCTTCTAGCCTCTATCCAGCATCGAGAACATGATGGATTATATTTGCTAGGGGCAGCAGATTTACTTTTCTTTTGTCCCACTTCCCATAAATTAGCCATATCAGTTAGCAAACAGCTTAGTTTTCAAAATAAACAATTGTGCAAAAACGAAACGTCCAAAATGCCCTCGTGTCTAAATTAAAAGCAAATAAATCTGTCTGGCTTCCGATGCCAAATCTGTATCTGGAAAGCCTACAATGAAACCGATCACCCATTGGTCAAGGGGAGCAGCAACTGTGTCAGAAGCTGGGGGCAGGACGGGGGGGGATCTCCCAGCTCAGAAAACAGGCACTGTGGGTAAACCTTTTACTCTAGGCAAATCTTGTTAAACCTCCTTAATCCTCTATGTCTGGATACGGAGAGGTTTAAAAGGAAGCACCAATAAAATGCTGGACTTGTAAAATCTTTTTTTTTTCTCTACAGATTAGAACAACTGTCAAGAATAAAAAAAAAAAAAGATGCTTTGAAATTAGTTGCATACGGTTTGGAGTAAGGTGGCTTACTAGGGGTTAAATCTTGGCGTGTGACAGACGTATGTATTAACTGGATATTGTGCCCATCTGGAGATGGTTTTAAAATTACACCAATAAGAGAAAGAGCATATAGAATCCTAACCAACATTTGTAGCACATGAAATCTGCACCGAAAAGCAAGGAGATTTTCCACAGCCGTTAAAGAATAATTATGCAATAGTTATGCATTTAAACTGCAGGGCAGAAATAGTTAAAGGCATCTCCCACCGTCTGCAAAAAATGTAATACATGCACAGGCTACTGTAGAGTTTTCATCCAGCCCCTTCTTCCATACTAACCTGTGGTTATGGGGCAGAGGGAAGCAATCAATGTACTACAAGTGCAGTAACCTCCATTGAGCTCTTTTCCTGCGATGGCAGATGGGGCTTCCCTGTGAATGGATGATGTGGCTGTGTAGGCAGGGCAACACAAGAATGCGCCAAAATAATATTTTAAAAAAACTTCAGGATGCTGCGGGGGGGAACCCCGCAATACAGGTAAGTGGGAAGCGGTCTGAGGGTGGGGGGGCTTCAGACTGTGACCATGATTCATGTTACATGGATGTTACATGAAACATGGTCACAAAGGTGGAAATGGCCTCTAAAACATACCTAAAGCAACACTTTCTTTGATTTTGGCTAGAATGGGGAAGGGTTGACTATGTCAAGTCTATGCCGTAACACTTCTGGGTTCTCCAAAGTCCAATTTAGTGGCCACTGATGATTTAACTCCTGCACATGCGCATAGGAGATACATCCTCCCTAGCCCATTCATGGCGCCTTAGAGAATGGGCTGACAAGTGAGGTAGAGTACACAGTGCATAAGCTGTAGAGAATACATACAATGCAACTTATAGGCAGGGTCCTTCATACCATTGTGTCTTGAATTGTATTGCAATTATAATGTCTTCCCTATGTTGTAAAGCGCTGCGCAAACTGTTGGCTCTATATAAATCCTGTATTATAATAATACAAAATAGCTGGGGGAAAGATGAATTCTTATTGGCAAAAGAGACATTGCACGTCTCTTCTACCAAAAATCCCTACCTCCCAGTGTTTTTAAAATATTTTTTCACTTCGCTTCCGCTTTACTACATACCTTATTTAGTGAAAACACTGCAGAAACTTGTGGAAGGCAAAAAAGTTAATAAACTTACCCCTGTTTTGCCTACAGTAGATGAGGGTGACGTCCACCACCATCCCTCTGGTGAGATCCTAGAGAATGTCGTGTAGCCCAAATCTCATCTCTTGGTGTACTTGGCATTCTCCGGGCTCTCCTCAGAAAGATGGCTGTGTCCCATTGCCTCAGTACAAAAACCAGGAGAATGGAAATTATATTAAACTTTTTTTCCCCCTGGGTTTTAGAGAATAAAGGGGATCTCACTAAAACGGCAGACTTTGCATGGATACAGAAACAAAAAGTAACATTTCTGCACATTTCACTGGCAGAGGTATAGGAAAACAGCAAAATACTTTTTTACGAATAGATTTGCATCCTAAAATAATCATGATCCATGGTAGCAGCATGTGGTCACTCTAGAGTTGTGTTCTAAAATTGTTACAAGAAAGGGCAACTGCTCCAAATTCTGATGTAGAGCGCTACTACAGCAGAACAATGTAGAGCGCTACTACAGCAGAACAATGTAGTAAGATTAATACTCCTTTCAAGACGCCCAGGTAACGTATTCATCAACGAGTCTTAATTAAGAAGTGTCTGGATTGCCCAACAGCCAAGAGCCACATATTTATTCCGCAACTGTTATTTTCCACGTCAGGTTTAAATTAATTAGTAGCTGTTGGGCAGTAAAATCAATTCTTATTTCAGGTACATTGATAAATACGCCCCAAAGTCCTCAAAGCCAATCATATATATTTAACAAAATGGAAATTTCTAATGTCGAATATTTTTTTCTTTTCTGCTGAGGAACAAAATTGTAAGAATGGTTAAAAGATTTATTAAATGTCAAATGGAGAACATTTCCTTGCTTTGTAATATTGCGGTTGCGGCTTAAATATTGCTATACAATAGGTCACTAAAGAACAGAGTGACAAGAGACGCCAACAAAAGTTGTACTCCTTCCCTTTATTAGATGGAGCCTTATTCCATAAAGATTGTTTATTAAGCATTCATTCTGAAATGCACTAACCCACAGCAACTAATCAGAATGAACTCTGCTGAAGTTACACCAGTAAAAAGTAAAATCGGTTGCTACCGGATATTGTATGTAACTACCTTCCGTCCATGGTCGTTCTTAAAAAGAAATATTCACAAATAATAATTAAACAAAATAACACAAAAAATGTTTTAAAGTCCCCCGCCCCACACATACACACGCAAACATGCGTCTGGTGCGCCTATGTACAAAAACGACGATTGCGCCCATTATGCAGCACATGTTACATATCGCCGCGAACGTCGCAGTGAGAACAATAATTCTAGGGCCATCAATCACTGATGACACTAAACGGATGAGCGGTAAATACGTTTAAAGCGTCGCCTATGGCCAATTTTGGCTGCGGGAAGTGTTCTGCGATTTCGCGGGCGCGCGCAATTTTAAAACTTTGACATGTTTAGTGTCTATTTACCCGACATGACCCCATCTTTTATATTATACCAAAAAATGGGGGTGAAAATAAATGTTTCATAACATTTTATAGGGAAACATGGTTTTTTTTCAAAAAATTTAGGGTACTTTTTTTGTTATATAGTAAAAAGTAAAACCCCCGGTGGTGATTAAATACCACCAAAAGAAAACTCTTATCTGTCCCCAAAAAATGGTATGAAATTCATTTCAGTACAGCGTTGCATGACGGAATAAACATCAGTCAAAGTACCGCAGCACTGAATACTGAAAAATGGCCTGTCCAGGAAGGGGGTGAAACACCATGGCCTTTAAGTGGTTAAAAGAGCACTAAAGCCAAAACCTTTTTTTTTGCTTAACTTTTCTTTTGGGTCACAGGAGGTCGTTTGATAACAGGAGGTAATTTAATACCATAATCCTGTGACCCAAAATCAGCTAATGCCCTCTATATGCTTACAGTGCAGAGCCGTGCTGAAGCCAGGAAGGATCCAGACAATATTGTTGGGTTCCACTCTGGGTACATAATTGACAGTTGGCTCTGCTTTTCTAGAGCCAGAGCCAGCTGTGTCTGCCCCCTCACGTCTGTCCCTCCAATGTGCACTGGAGTATAAAAAACAGAGGAGAGGGGTAATCTCTGCAGGGGCAGTGACTGACAGCATGCTTCACTCTCTCTCTCCCCCCGCACTTCTACTTTAAGAGTTTGCACTTATAAATAAAAAAAAGTCCTAATTAAATGACTTAGGCTAACTATCTTTCTTGGAAGGAGAGAGTCTTAAAATGTCAACGATTAAAAGACCTAAATATGAAATATTTGATTTTTCTGAAAACTTAAAATCAAGGCTTCTCTTGGTGCCCACAAATTGTTTGTGATTTTTTTTTTTGCCCCAAAACCCATGACAAGCGAAGTACATGTAATGCAGACAGCTACCTGCATCTACTGTCGTCTGTCCTCACCCACCCTCTTTTGATGGTTAGCAGATACCAGTACAGATACTCAGCATGTTCATGAGAACTACCAGCGTTGTAGCGGTTGCAGATGGGACCTGGCTCTAGCGCTCCACCTCTGTCCTGCAATCATTAGTCTGTATTGTTTTAGAAAAACTGTCACATGACAATAAACAAAAATGTATCAGTACTTGTATCTGTAAGTACTTAGGCAAGCATCAGTACTTGTAAAAATGGTATTGGTGCATCCCTTTATATAGGTTTATAAAAACAAAATCATACATTACAACAGAGATGTACAAATCCCAGGCGCTCCGTGTGCTCCTTACAAATGACAGCTGCCTCCTAACTTTTGAATTTTTCTCCAGTCTAGTCTTAGAGCTCGAAAAGTATCTGTACTTGTACCGAGTACGGTACTTGGTATCGGTGCATCCCTAGTTAGCAGCAATGGCCAATCCCCCTCCCACCTTCTGTACCTCGCTACTGGTTAGTGAGGCTGCACGTCACAGTGATAGGCCAAAAATGAGGCAAGGGATGTTGGAGAAAAAGAAGGGAAAGCATTTAAGTTATATTTGCAAACCTGCCTCTATTGCCTGGGTATACTAAATTAACTAACAGGTTTTCACCAAGATCTCATAACATTGTTAGCATGATAATGTAATCTCAAAAGTAATCTTTTTAAATCTGCAGCTTTCATTAAAATAATAGCCGTGATCCTTCCATGAAGGTATTTGTACAGGTATTCCCTGTTAGAGAATGACAACGCTCTCACCTGTCTCTAGATTGTGCTCATGTATTGTCACCCTGTCACAGGAGCTTCTTATAGAGACCACAAGTCTTTTCGTGTTCATAAAATGGCCAAAGCAAATATACAAATTCTAATTATTCTTTAGGCTGAGATCTGCCCATTTACTGGAATGCAGCATGCTTATTGTTCTTTTGTAGATATTTCCCAGTGTACACTTCAGGCTCACGATTGACTATAAACACTAAAAGCTCTATATCATTAGCTCTTAATTGAAAATAATGTACATTAGTTAAGAAATGTGACATTCATCATGCATCTATATGGCATTTATTTCCATTTTCTCTACATTCATTTTATGTATTGATTGGTTTTTAAGTGCCCCATAAATTATTGTGACTGAATATATAAAATATACATCAGCAATAACTCTTAAATGGGCTTCCCAGGAGAACGAAAATATCACTTGTTTGATGCTATATACTTTCCTCTCTATATGTGAACTCTCTTAATGATATGACTGACCTGAAAGTGGTTTCCAAAGTTCAATTAAGCTGCTCATAGACGTCATGCAACGGCAATGATCTGACCACTGATCAATTAATTGGCTGCCCAAGAGAGACATGTCATCTATACACAATACAATCTCTGCCCAATCCGGTCGAAGAAAGGAGGCAGAACAAACTAAAGTATTTGAAGGGAAAGGAAATCATGTAAAACCACTGGAGAAATCCTGGTCACCAAATCATAAATAAAATGGAGCCAGTAGTTCTTCCGGTTAGAAAGTGTTTATGCTCCATTAAAAAAATGGTAAACTGGGAGCCCTCTCTTTTGCAATGGAGGTTATGCAAGGTGTCCAGTATTAAAGCCTGCGTTGATGGACTTTCCCTCACAACAGATGGGTTTGACATACCCAAACAAGTCTATGGATATGCAAAACCTACTTGAAGCAGGTCAAATGGAAGTTAAATGCAGGTTACACGGACCTGCCAATGAATCCTGAAAGATCTCAAACCGATGTCAAACTGTCAGAGGTTAGGAGTAAGGAAGGCATTTGGCACGACTGATCCATCATGATGTGAGTTTTTAAGTGGACCTATCAACACTATTCATGTTTCATATAAGTCAGTAGAGAAAGAGAAGATTTTAGCATTACCAACTTCTAATATGGTTGTGTGTCTTTTTCACGCCATAGAAAGAAGAAAAAAAAAAAAAGAAGAAGTCGAGAAGTGGACCCTGTTCCTAATCCAGCTCATGTACCTAAAATGTAGGCAAAGATCACAGTCTCTGGTTACAAGGAGCACTGTGGGCATTTTATATAATTAGAGACTGCAGACAGTCTTTTGTTTTTAGTTAGACTAACAGTGAGATAAGAGGATCACCAATCATAAGCATATCGCAGCACTAATAAGTGGAAAGCAAACCTTTCATATGTAATGAGCAAATACAACTGCACCATGTACACATGCAGTTACAATCGATACATAGAAACAACATTAAAATGAACACACACATCTATAGAAATCTATTACCTACAAAACATTAAACAATTACTTATTTCCCATTAGGTAGCAGTATAAGCCAAGTAGAATGTATTGGTGGACAGCCATAACATCTGTCAGGTGCCTCTCTTTTTCATTCAGTTGGCCAAACTGAAATGTAAATTATAGACACACAAGTTGACACACATTCCTGATTTGGCATAAATGTAATTCTCAAGTCTATGAGAGAAGAGCCAGTAAATGAGATGCATATGAAAATCATTTAGCACTTGGATAATCATCCTGAAAACACACACACACACACACATCTACGTAGATGGCCACGCAAGATGGCAAGAGCATGAAGCTTACGTTTACAGTAACACAATGGCCTATGAGACTGCATAAGGTTTGTGGTAAGGGAGGAGTTTGAGCCTACTACAGCTACGGGAGATTTAACTCCTTCAGAGTTAGAGCATCAGGCATGATTTGACCTAATGGGTTTTGACTGGTGCTTAAACCGCAGATGGCCGATAATGATCCAGTGAGTAGACACAGCAACCTCTCAGACCCAACTCAAGGTCATGGGTGAGGTCAGGAAACAAGCCTGGGAATCTGGAGAGAGTGATGTGCCTACACTAGACCTAATTCCACGAACATTTCTTTGAAAATTACAAATGTAAGCCTACTCCCACAGCTGAGAGGTGATACTAGTCTCTTGTCCCACTGCTGATGGGCCACTCTCCGTAGGATATGATTGGAATGGTGCCGGGGAATTGTATAATGTATACTCGGGGAATTGTACCAGTGCTAGTTATATACCGATCAGAATACTTGTACTTTCTAATTTAAATGTTCAATTAATATGCTTTGTGCACAACGACAAGTTTGTTTCCTGTGACCAACAGACAAAAGGACAGTGTGCGAGACTGGCTTCATTTTCTACAGGCCAAAATATTTGTGTAAATGTATCTATTTCCCAAAATGTTTACCCAGACTAAAACAAAAAATGGGTAAAAATGTTTCTCTTTTGACATACTCACTAGCAAATGCTTGCCTATTCACGAATGAGTTAATTTTAGATGAATGGTAGACAACCCAGACCTATCTTCCGGCAATCTCCTCATCTACACCTATGACAGTGTTGTGCTCATCTAGCAGATGGCTAGCTGATAAGGAAGATACAAGGTTGACAGCTGGAGGGGAGGGATGGATATGAACACATGCATACAGAAGGAGAGTTTGTGTGTGTTTGGGAGCACAAGGTACAGAGGCCACGATCATTACTATAGTATATGCGAAACGAGAGAGAGGGGTATGTAACTGCCATGTAGAAGAGTGGAGTTCAAATCTTTAAACTTGGGGTGAGCTGTTTTATAATGTGCACCATAAAAATTGCATTCAACTCTTAAACAAAAAAAAAATCCATAACTTAGTAGAGTTTGATCTGCAAACTATCTACATGCATGGGCTTATTTGTTAAGGCAGAGCAATACTTAGACACCATGTACAGTAACGTATAGCAAACAATCAAATTTTAGTGTATTATATTCTAAAGAGGGGAAAACATGAAAATGGATTATGATGGGTTATTGTGCTTTCCACAATCTTTTTGCTCTACTTTATTGAATAAGTCCATAAATGTCCTACACATTCATCTAAAAGTGAGATATTTGGCATCTACATAACTGTGCTCTGCAGCCTATTGCTCTATGTAAGCTGGCACAGAAAGAAAAAGAAGGTCACAAAATTACAATGGGTCAATTCAGTCTATGAAAATATGGACCTGTGGTTTAAATATTTCCTCTACAATCCTCTGGATCTTTAAGGCTGAAATCCAGGCAAACGGCTTAATACATACAGTATATCGGAACGGTTTACCTGGATGGCACCACTTACAGCGAGGTCCTCTTTCACCCCCAGCCTGATGACTAAACAGTGCGATAGCAACAGTATAAGAATAATGTAATGGCTCTGCTCTTCCCTTGTATCAGCACATTTGTGCACCCAGTTTCTCTTCCCGCTGAGTGTTGCTGTATAGGGGATTGCAAGAGGCTGATATCAAGTCAAACTCAGGTACTTACTTTATTTATTAAACAAACTGTCAACCCACCACAATGCAGCCAAAATGCATTAAGCCAATGCATAGTTTACCACAATACTGCATTGCAACACTGGAAATGGGTCCTTAAAGATGTATTACAAATACAGAGTGGCATTAATATGTGTCTTTTATAACTGCCTAGGGGCCAGCTTTGCTTGTTAAAACCTATTACGATATGCACACACACCAGTTTATGAAGCAATCTGGGTATATTGGTCCTTTAAGAAGGGTATTGAAAAATGATGCTCTTAATGAAGAAAGTCTCTTCAAAACATCCTTCTTTCTTCTGCCACCCTTGCATAAAGTGAACAAAAAACACATGAATGGGCCCTATTCCACTTGAATATCATGCCAGGACAGAGTTTATCAGCTGTCAAAGTCTCATGGATTATTAGGACTATGCATTGCTCTGAAGACCCATATAACTACAGAGTCAGTACAACTTTGGGAAATGTGGCCCACAGCTTATTATACGAGGGGGAGAAAAAACTGTTCTGCAGAAAATAGAGAAGTATTTCTCTGTAAACTGGTGTAAAAAGGAGCATGTTTGCAAATTAATATAGAAATAGCTATTGTCAAATTGATGCTTCTTACTGTAGGGTTGTCATCCTAGTCCTTCATTACTACTTGCTGACCTGGAACAAGTATGTGCTTTATCGGGTGTTGGAACGTATTGGAAGCCCACGCTTTTTTTAGGTCAGTGACTCACCAGCTTACTGAAGCAATAATGAGAATGGGAGAACCAGAAACTTCAAAAAACAAATCAGAAATGCCAGTTCCAAGATTTATGTCCTGACTGATACCCTTTAAAGAATATGATCACTAAAATATCATATAAGCTTTAAAAGAGAAGAGCCAAACCTCTTTTTTTGGGCTTTACTTCTCTTTTGGGTAACATGAGTACAATTACATCTGTGCTCATGTTAACTAAAGTCAAAATAGAGGGCTGCTGACATCACAGAGCCACGCTGCAGCCAGGAAGGATCCCAACAACATTGTCGGGATCCACCCGATTCCCTGATTGACAGTTGCCTCTGCCTGAGCCAGCTGTGCCCGTCCCTTCCCTGTCTGTCTCTCCAATTAAAGTGTAAGGAAAAGACAGAAGTGAGAATCCCTGCGGGGAGCGATTACTTGAGTCATTGCTCTCTGCAGGGAGGAGCCAATGAGCTGAGCAATCAGCTGTTGAATGATCACTCAGATCTCAGTACAGAGCTGGCATGTGACAGCTGCAGTGTGCCGTGCTGGCTCTACGTATTGGGAAGAGTATATTTTACTCTTAATACGTCTCCTTTACATGTTAATGGAGTTTCAAAAATAATTTTCAATATTTTTAAATCTGCAGCTTTTGATAATCCCAACATGAAGGCCATTGTTCAGGACTTCCTGTTACATGGTCACAACACTCTGTCCCTGTCGCCAAACTGTGCTCCTGTGGTGCTACCCTGCCACATGGACTTGCAATAGAGAATACAACTGGACATTTGAACACACATTATGAAGGCAGGGTCCACTGCTGTCACCATCAGCAAACCCACCCTGAGAAATGCCATGATGGAGAGACATCTGCCCATCCCACAAAGTACAACTGTCACACTAAAATCTGCTGCAATCTGCTCTATATCTCAGCACCATGTATTGTTGTGTAGGTGCAATGGAATACTCAATCCCTTTATTCCACCAATAAATTGGAAACATTTAGAGCGTGCTTTCCGAACTCTACGAGGTCCTTTCCCTGCTTAATCGTCACATTACAAGCACTGCTTATGAAGATAGGACCATGTTTGTTCTCCCCCCCAAAAAAGGTTTCTTTCATTCTTTTATAAAAGCTAGACAGAATATTAGAGCTCAAAGGGGGGAATTCATCAAAACTGGGGCAGAGAGAATCTGGAGCAATTGCCCATGGCAACCGATGAGCACCTCTCTTCAGTTTGCTCAGGTAAGATTTGAAAATGAGAGATAGAAGCTGATTGGTTGCCATGCAAAACTGCTCCAGATTTTGTCTACTCCACTTTTGATAAATTCCCCTCAATATCCTTTAACTGTTGCACTATGATCGTCCTTGCAGTGGGCAACAAGGAACTAACCAATTTGATTTTTAAATCAGCCCCAAATAACTGTAGGGACGTATACAACTGATCAATCATTTCACAATGCTATCCAGCACAACTTTGCTTTAGTCAGAGAGTCCTCTCGATTTATCTTGCAACTGAATTTTACATAACTCACTGCAGCATATTTCAACAGTGTTTCTGGGTGTGACTGCCATCGCGTCACATAGTTTGTGCAACCTTCCTCTCTGAGTTACAGGACAGTGCCTTTTACTGGTCAAGATCTTTGTCTTTGAGTAAATGAACTATAGGATGTAGAAAGAAAGGAAGCCTGCTGCATAAGACAAATAAAAGTTGGGGCCCCACAGCAAGTAGAATGTTACTTCCGAATAACTTAGTAAGGGGAAAAAATTGTCCTGTGCTTCTATATCTGTGGTGCTCACACCACCCTATGGCCTGTCTAATGATAGTAGAGAGAATGTTCACACCAAGTCATATCCCTTCAATATAAATCTTTCTATTCAGCACCAAAAGTTCTAAAGAACTGCTTATAATATATGATTGGAATAATACTTCAACCTATTTAGCTGCTAAATTTTAACTGGATTTCCACACTTAAAAAAAGTTTGACATGAAAACTTGCAAGGTCATAGAAGTATAAAATGATGGTAAAAGCCAGAAGGATGAAATAAATGTCAAAATGTTGTATGCAATTAAAATGAATCAATTCTGCCACCTTCAAGGAAAATTCTTGTTTTGGCTTTTGCCCAGTGACGCTAGTAGATTATGCCAAGTTCAGACTGGCATCACTCCTCGGGCAAAAACTCCCTGAAATTTCAAGGGAAAAGTTCATCTGCAAAAGAGATTTTGCAGAGTTAGCTTCACCTTTCTTCAAGTAGGGCAAAAACAAGCAAAGGAAATTGCTCAAAGCAGTTTTATAAATGGGCGAAACTGTCAGACTTGAGGTTTGACATTGAGAAAAACTATGCAGTATAGATTTCATAAAATCTATCATTGGTCTGATAAAAACAGGCCAATATGTGTTGAAGCTTCAGCCTTCTGGGAGGGAATTCAAAGGCATTTTTTTAAAATAAGAAAATGTCAAATGGTGGGGTTATATTAAAAAGGGAACCTATGGGTTTATCGGGTCATCTAAGGTACAGGTACCTCGAGATGCCTACTAGCACCCTCAGTGTACCTTTGAGATTTCGACTAGTACCCTGCTCAGTGTACCTTCAAAATCCCTAAGAAGCAAATGCTGCCCACAACTTTCATGGTCAACCCTTGGCATGTCTCCTATTAACCCTGCACTTTTCTATTGGCAAATGAGGCCACTGATCACATTTAATGGCCAAGTGGATAATGCTGGAGGTGTGAGGAGGAGAATCAGGGAACAAACTGTGGAAGCTGTAAATGGCATTTACGAAATAAATGCCCCTGCCTTTCCTCAAAAGAGAAACTAAAAAGGTAGCTAGCACATACAAAAGGGGTTCCTGCTCTACGGATCTTGGGCCATAGAAGGTAAGGTGTGGCCCCAGTCCCCAGAGCATTTTGCACACAGTGTAAAGAACATCCATAGTGTTGATATGGCTACCATTAACCAACATTTTTTGGAGGTTTAAAAAATGTACAACTGGCTGCAGATTGGCATGTAAAAGGTAATTTTCGTGCATCCTTTCCGATAAGGATGCATCAATACTAGTATCGGTGCCGATACCGCGTATTTGGGCGAGAACTCTTTAACCTGCCAAAATGCTCCTATACCGGAACTTCCAGTATCAGGAAGCCGGGCAGCAATTCGTTGCATGGCCGGGATGCCAGCTCAATGCCCCCTTGTCACCAGGCAGCATGGAGCTGGCTTCCCGGCCAATCAGAAAGCCAGGCGGGGTGTAATGACTTGCCGCCTGGCTTCCTGATTGGCCAGCTTCCCGACCAATCAGGAAGCCAGGCGGCGATTCATTTCTCTCCCCCCCGGCTTGCTGATTGACCAGAAAGCTGCCTCCATGCTTCCTCGTCCCCTGGTGATGAGGGAGCATGGAGACTGCTTTCTGGTTGATCAGGAAGCAGGGTGGCTGGTCATCACACGCCGCCCGATTTCCTTAATGGGACTTTCGGTGTTGGTATTCAGCATTGGCGAGTACCGGAAAAAAAATAATCGGTACTCATATCCCCACTTTCCGAAATTGCTCAGGTATGTGTTAATGTTAACCATGGTTTTAAATTGGGCTAGTGCATCGAAGTGCATCGAAAAGACGCAGTCACAAAAGACACAGTCACAGACTCAGACTATAAGGATTCACATGGAAAAGTGAAACCAGCTTAAGAAGCAGTTGGCGATTCAATCTGTCTTGCAACCGCTCAAAATTGAAATATCGATCCCGCACCTACACTTCCCATTTTTGAGAGTTTTCTGCACTTAACTATACTAAGACAACTTTGTAATATATCAAAAACATTTTAAAAAAAGTACTAAACCTAATGTACTACTCTGTAACTGGAGCACAATACTAGTTTTATGTATACTTTGGCTTCTGGTCCACTAAATATACACTACAGATAAAAAGCATGTGATTTTTGTAAGCCTAGCTGACCATAGTGAGCTGGAAAACAAGAAAAAGTAACCAGATATACAAAGCAATATCCTAATCTTGGCTTATCAAAATGACACCTCATTACCAGTTGCAGCTGTGTATCTCAAAACCCATCTGACAACAAAATGGAGAGGATGCAAGGTGAATGAAATCTGATCTAATGTTATTGCCACTTTCAGTTCCATCCTTTCAGATCAAGCATGGACACAATAGGAGTAAATTAGGCATCCAGAACTCTTTATAAAACTTTCCTAGATTCCCATTCTACCATCTGATGACTATAGACAAGTCTATATACCTTCTATATTGATATTCCTGATAAACACAAGTCTTTGTTCTTTTATCAAGGAAAAGGTGCCCAATGTCAATTTGTCTGGACTATTTCACAGAATATGTAATACTACATTAACTTTTTAAAGTGAGTGTATTTTTACTTAAAACTACACATTTGCAATCTTTATCCCATGACTTTGACCTCATCTGCGATGGAACAACTACTCAAAGACGCTTCCTCCAGCAATAAGAAGGGGGCCTGGAGTTAATGTTAACCAGGTCTGCTGTGCTGGCAGATCTTAACAGAGGGTTAAAGCTTGGCACAATATAAATGATCCCTGGTAGGGCCACAGGGAGCTTGTGAAACACTGTAGTGGCCACAGCCACAGTGTCTTACAGCGATCTTCTGGGTCCAGGAACAGCCACTTTCCTGAGAGAATTCCCCTCCGCTGTAAACACACGTCCGGTCACTTGCTCCTCATAGAAGGCTTAGTATTTTTCTCATATAGGCATTCTCTGACTCGAGGAGGGGAAGTGACATCACATCATATATAAAAATAAAGAGGCCAGAACCGCTTTAAGTGGCTAAGTGGCCTTGAGAGCATTCCATGGTCATAAATTCCTGTGGTGCAAGATAGCTGTAGAAAGATTTTTAACCAATTCAGGTGTAATCGCCTCCCACTCATGATTCAACGGATCAATGTAACACTCTGGCTTTTTAAGGCTAGCTTGGTGGAATCCACATTAGGACATACATGAGCTAAAGAAAATCAAGCATTGTCCTGGCAAATTCACAGGCTCACCATAGTCCTTTAATCTGGCAGGTGACCTCAATGACCAACGGTGAGACACTTGGTGTAGGTAAGAGGGCTGGAGCAGAAAAATGGAACCTACACACTAAAATGGGGTGGGGTTTTAGGCTTCTGGGGTATTTGGGGGATACACGTAGGTGCCTGCTAGTAGCTAATTTAAGTATAGGTAATTGGCCCAGCTCTGTCACATGGTGGTGGGGAGAAATTTCTCAGCCCTGTATAAACACTTTCATTAGAGTGACTTGAAATTTATACAGTTATATTTCTTTGCTCATAGGGTTTAGCCAAACCCTAAAAACTAATCCTGTAAGACATACCCCAACACTGAATGTAGCCCACTAGACCCCTATTTAATGCTGTATATGAACCCTTAGACATGATTTTTTTTAAATTTTGGATATAGTTTAGAGTACCTGTCAGGTTTTTAATGCTGTCTGTGCCCCCGTCAGGGGGATTCACCCTCTCTATTTGTCCTAGTGACCATCATCATTGAAAGTCAAACAAAATCCCACATTTTGGGTGGTCATCAGAACAGGAATAGATGGGAAATTATGACAGGGTTATAACACTCCCTTACACTATCCAAAACATGAAAAAAGTTAAGGCTTTAGTTCTACTTTAAGCCTAATCAAATGCTTTTATGAACTACAACTATCAAATAAAAGCTGTAGCCACAATGCAGGATTCCCAGAGCACTATAGGTTTTCTAAGGAGAGAACACAGCAGGAGCTCTTTGCCTTTAGGCTCTCTCTTTCCGATTATTCTGAACTATATTCAGGAGTCGACGATCGAAAACGTTGCCAACGTTTTCAATCGTCGATTTTAATCGACTTAATCGATTAACTGTTGCAGCTCTAGAGCCATCTGTGGGGAACAGTGAATAGGAGGAAGGGAAGAAGGAAGAGTCATTGCGCTGATGGAGCTCTGTAAACGGACTTCTTTCAGCAAAGCAGATATGCATAAAGCTCTAAGCCTTGTATCCCCATATGGTGGAAAATGGATGAGGCTGAGCACATGTCAAGGCCCGAACACTGTAGTGCATAATGCATACATATAGTGTGGAACAGTTATATTTATTTCTGCATACCTGGCTGTATATTACATTTTTTAATGTATAATATACAGCCAGGTATGCAGAATTAGATATAACTGTGCCACACTACAGGTGTGGGCTGGGCACAGGATGGCATAAAAAAAAGTTATATCTGCCACTTTAAGAAAAAGTATCGGTAATTGGTATCGGCGAGTACTAAAAAAAAAAAGTATCTGTGCATCCCTACTGAAAACTATGCTGTAAGGGCAGAGAGCTCCACATTCTGGCTGAATTGAGAATACAATATATTTCCATGCAATAGTTTCTCATTTTTATTTTTAGTGCTGACCATAATCAAGAAATATAAAAACCTCAAACTCAACTCCCTATCTCCTGAATATAAGGTCAATAATTACCTCATTGGGCCTTTTTGTGCATCAATTTGTCTTAGCTACCAATGGTGCCAAGTTAAGACACTAGATGAGAATCTCACTTAGCATTTATCAAGCTGAATGTTTAAAGTTCTAATCAGAAGTTCCTCTTTAATGAAACTTGTTAAGAAGCATGACTTTCTGCATGGCCCTATTAAAAAAAAGCCTAACAGGGTCTATGTATACACTGAAGAGGCCAAACAAGAAAGGGAAAATACCAGAGTTTTATTTTTACAGCATGCAATGCTAAAAAACTGCAAATGACTCAGTAAGACCAATAAAATTCAAAGAAAAATATGCTGGCAATTAAATTATTTACTGAAGTCCCAGTAGGTCTGAGGTATTCTAAAACAATGCCACCATATTAGGCCATTACATGTCTTCTCTACTACGATCACCTACATTTGCTTTGTGGTTTTATCCTCAAAATTTAAGAGCTGATCCTAAATTCCAAGTCATTGGTGCTTTTTGCAGATTTTAATTACAACTAATAAATAAAAATAAATCTCTCACACTTCCCTCTATACATGCCTGACAGAAAATGAATATACATGTGTCAGGTGCCTAAATGCAAAAACCTGCTGTTGCATCTTTCAATGTCAAATTCCTTGTCCCCCACTGTGCTCAGAGGTTCCTATTTTCAACCCACCTCATCACTACGGGCCAAAAAAGGTGCCTTTTAAGTGGTGGATACCAGTGATTCCTCCATTTTCCTGACTGGTCTCATCCCTTCCCCCTCTTGACATCACAGTATTGGTCATTTAGGGCGAAAGGATCCTGCAAGGATCCAGATGGGCAACTGCAGCAGCCAATAGATAGTGCCCATGACATCAGCAAGAGACGTTGAAACTGCAAGACCCTTTCAGAGAGTGGGAAAAAGAGAATAATGCAGAATCGGACCTGGCCTGTCACATGACTGTCATTACAGGCCAGTATTTTGAGACTTTAGTTTAGGTTATTCTTTATATAATAAAGTGATTACCTAGGTGTAGGTAGTGGGAATGAAAGTATTTTTAATTTAATGCCTGGAGATGAGTTTTTTATTTTTCTTTTTTTACAATTATTGTACCCAGTGACCTCTGTTTACCTACTGCCCACTCAGTCTGTGCCCTTTGCCTTTCTTTGAGGCCCCATGGAGCCCAGAAGCCATTCTCCTTGGCACTTTGTGCCCACAATGGGCTGCCCAGGAGCTTTATTCATGAGGATAGCCCCCCTTGGCTACTCAGAGTCTCTCGGTGAGTTTATTTATGGTCAGAGAGAATATCACACTGTCGTGCAAAGAATATTGCATTCAAATATTCAATGGTCACCTGACTGAACACAAAATAGAAGCACATTAGCACTTCTCAAATGGGTGGCGAGCGGGAAAATAGTAGAATCTTCATGCTCTCAGGTTTCCAGGCTCTGCTTCTTGTTTAAATGTATTAAAATGGTGCTGCCCGCTCCCATTCTCTGGTGTATAAGGATTTTATACTCTTCCTCTCAGCATAGGTCCCTTAGGATTCTGATCTGTTTTTCCACAAATACCTGCTTACTAATGTGGCTGAAATAACCTAATTGAGACTCCAATGGAAACAATTTTAACTGTTTTTAATCTGATAATATATCTTTACTGTTGCTCAGCAAACCATGTCTTTGTCATATGAGAGAAAGGGCTGTTTTTTTCCTGGCTGCCTGCCTGATTAGATCAGATATTTATCTGTGTGACTGTTTGCAAGGCGCAGTACAAGATGGATTCTGATAACAGTCTAACGGTTAGGGGTTTTGGAAGACTCTGTTTTTCCTCAAAGAAAATACTGTGCCTGACTCATTTCAAATATTGTTTAATAAAACAAATGTAAATGTTCTTTTGATTAAAGCTGAATTCCAGGCAAGCAATAGATCTTTGAAACCCATTGATTTGATCTTTTTTTCTGCCAGAACATTGTTCAGTCTTTTTAGTTATTTGGTCCACACTCCCAATGCAGTACAGTTCCACAAGAACATGCAGAAGGAGTATGTTTATAAGGCCTCATTCACACGGGCAACAGCTGCGCGCACAACCGTATTGTGCAGCTCCTGGGAAGGACAGGTGCTGCGTGTGATTAGTACGCAGCCCGTCCTCTAGGGAGTACGCTGCCGTACAACACCCTACGCTCACCCGCCCTGCACGTCCGTGCGGGTATCCCTATTCGTACGCTGACTGGATGGATCCTGTTTGCGTCCGAGCCGGGACACTCGCACCCGTACGGACCTGCACTTGGAGTGTAGGGCGGCGTACGGCCGCGTAATCCCATTAAAGACAGGGGCTGCGTACTAATCACATGCAGCACTTGTCCTTCCCGGAAGCTGCCCAATACGGCCGTGCACACCGTATACGGCTGTTTCTCGTGTGAATGAGGCTTAAGAGAATGCCACTGCTCACTCAAATGTCTGCCCTGTCAGCATGCTCTATTGTCAACACATGTGAATTGCAGCAAAGCCCGATAGCATCTTAGTGTCTTTTGAATTGTATTGTGATTGTAATGTCTTCCTTATATTGTAAAGCGCTGCGCAAAATGTTGGCGCTATATAAATACTATGTAATAATAATAATAATAGTGCTGGTTCCTCCCAGCGCTGCTGTGCAAGTGGATATCATAAAAGGCAGATATTGCTTACCCAATGCTCCCCTGCCACACCATGTGATAACCAGAGCAAGGTGGAAAAAGTCCTGTGTAAGCTACAATTCGGTCTGTTGAAGTTTACACAGGGCTAGGAAACTCTCTTTGTCCCCACATGACAGTGTATGGTCCTGGTGACTGAAAAGTGAGGATCACTTTCCAGAGGGCGGTAGAGCAGCAGCTGCCCGGTGACATTTTTTTTTTTTTTTTATGCTAATGTGCTTTGCTGTGCTTCAAGACAACTAACAGGTATTGATGTAATGCACTGCAAGACTTAACAGCCTATTTATAAAACATACAGCAGATACCACTAGCCGTTAGACAAAGCATTATTCATTCCACAATGCGCATGTGTTTAACATGCCGTTTAAAATGCAAACCATAGTACAGAGCCTGCTATGTCCCACGAACTGCTTTCTGCATTACACTGCAGAGAACTGTCATTGATGGAAGGAGATGCTAGTCACTAGTCATTGGCAGCAGATCGTAATACATATCTGTAAAGCAAATCACTGCACATTTTAAAAGTGCTGGTTTTTGTTTTTTTTATTAAAAGGAGAACTATGAGGCGAGTGATTTTCACTCATCCTCATAGTTCTAGCCGACCTGTGACAATGAAACTGATAGATCGGGAAGTGAGCGAACACATACCGGCGCTCGCTCACTCCTCGATCCTGTCACTGCAGAGAGCCGTGACAGGGAGAGCGCTGACTGGCACAACGGACGGGGGAGGGGGCGGGTACAGCTGGCTCTGCCTCTAGATAGGCAGAGCCAGCTGTCACTCACGCAGCTGGGTGGATCCAGACATAATTGCCAGGATCCGTTGCAGCGTCTCAGTATACCGCGAGCTGTAGCTCGCGGTATACTGAGCTTTGGGTGACGGGAGGACGCTAGTTTGTGTCCTCCCGTTACCCTTAGGAGAACTATGGGGAAAAGCCCTAACCCCATAGTTCTTCTTTAAAGCAAAACTAAACCCACCAATTTAATGGTTTCCTAATGCAGTTACATTTAGGCTCCATTCACACCTCGGCATATTGTTGCAGCTGATTCAGCTAGACAAAATGCTCCACCCAAGGAATCCCATTCATTTATATGGCCCCCATTCACACCTGTAAGTTTTGTCACAAGCAGAAATATGCCTGTTGCTACTTTGGGGGAGATTTCAGCGCATTTTGTCGCATAGACTCAAAAGAAAACACACATTGTGATTTATTTATTTTTTTTGCACGTGTTTTGCCCATTCACATGAATGTGCCAAAATCGGCTAGCAAAAATGTGACTTAATATACGTGCAAAAACCGTTCAAAAAAAGAAAATGTGGCAATAGGTGTCGCCTATTGGCTCTGGTGAAAATGGTCACAGTTGATAGTGTTATTCTGGTAGCTCTTAACTGAACTTTCAAGCACTCAAATGGCTGGTGTCATAGCTGATCACATATGCAGCACCATGGCAACTGCAGACCTGACCAGAGGATAAAATGGCACCTTCCTTGGCTTTAAATGAGAGGAGGATTTCACTCTGCTTTAAGTAGTGGTGAGGCCATACTGCTGCTTTCTAGCTGGGGACGTTAATGTCAGAAATAATTACTAAGCAAGGTAGAGCCAAAAAAGGTCTGTGACACATATGATGAGAATGGACAGAGAGATATTTGCAAACATCCAAAAATTTAAGAAAAGCCGATTTGTCCCCTTTATCCTTCCGTGACACCCACAGAGCAGATAGATGCAAAGGGTCGCACTGCAATATCAGACTTCACCACTAGATGGATTCCGAGATTGCGATAGTAAGGTGAACGTTGGAACAGACCGAGGAATTTCATTTTTGTTGGTAAAACCACAATAAGGGTTTCCACACCCTTACAAAACCATAGAGATTTGACACTGTGCGTGTATTTGCTGCACTGCTGAGTGTGCGGATCATTTCATTAAAAAGGTTGTCTACTGCATCCTTCAAAAAGGACAAATCATGGGAAGTCTGCTGCGTTAGAAAAAACATCCCTCCAAACTATTTTAATTCTGATATGCTGTTTTTTTGTTTTTTTTTAAGCTGCCAAGATTGCAAACCTGTGAAACCAATAGAAAGTGACAGGAAGAAATTGAGGGTTGGCTTCATACAAACAGGATTTGGTAGTGTTAAGTAGGTTCCTGTTTTGCTCAGATTATTTTGTGGCAAAAGGAAGCTATGTTTATTGTTTTATCCTTGTAATGGTTTCCATTCTACACTGCAGATTTCCAGCTTGTCTTGTATATATATGGTCAAGTGAATGCTGCTCTCTCCATTTGTATTGCCTTCAGCTGTCAAAAAGACTGATAATAAATACAACTGGTCTCTTAAAAATGAATCTGTCACGAGACCAGCACAGAGGCTGCCATAAGTGAGCTACTCTTTTGATGGCTGCCAACGCTGACCGTCTTGCTTTGATATTGACCCACAACAACCATGCAAAGAAGCCTTATGACTTTTCCCATGACTTCCAATGTCTCCATATTTGCTCTGGGTCAATAATTCAGATAATATTGCAGGCAGTGGGTTAACATAACAGCGAGACATTTCAGTTTTCTGGGGGTCAGCAAAAGCAGTTCCCACATAATTCTCAGTTTTACTTTAGTTTTACTTTAAAGGAAATGTATAATGATTGTCCATATATTTGTGCAAAAAAAATCAGCCTAATGTACATGGTAGCCACGTGTGTTAAAGCAGAACTACGACCTACTATCCCTTACAGCCAAGGAAGGTGCCATCTTAGACTATTTGGACTGCAGCTGCCATGGTGCTGCACATGTGATCAGCTATGACACCAGCCATTTGAGGGCTAGAAAGTCTGGTTGAGAGCTGAAATAAGCATATTGGCAACTTTGAGAGTTGGCATGCCTTATAAGTAACTGTTTTGGGGAGACATTACATTTGTGGGTAAAGTTCCTCTTTAAGACTAGACCGGATGTACAAACAGCACCCGACTTGTATAAATGGAGGCACCCCATCATGCAGAAGATTTTTCAGAGAGATTGAGAGGGAGTTAGGTTATGAAGGCCTATGAGTACTTACTGCCGATGAAGGAGAAGGGTAGCTTTCCTACAATACCTTTGCAGACTGCCTGCGTTGAGGCAGGAGCAAACGCTGGGGACCCATGGCATTGCTAATCACGCTGTCAAGAGCAAGGCCAAAAAATGCTCCCTCAACGGTTGAGTCAGATAATCCTTGGATCAGCATCCCAACCACTCAGCTAGAAGTGCTCTGCATACCTGTACGGACATCAGTCCTATGCAAGACACGTTTAGATGCTTGTAGCAAGCCATCAGAACTAAATCATAAGGCTCCAGACATTTGCTTAGCTGCTCTATTAAAAGGGGACCTACCCCAGCAGTAGGGGATCAGTTTTTAGAGAATCCACATATCCTGATATGGTTTGACAAATTAATAGCACTGCCAACACTGATGTTAAGAAAGACCAGTCAATTCAAAGAGGGAGGGACCCTGGTTGCCCGTCAGTGAAAGACTGAAAGGTGAGCATGCCAACAAATAGTCTAGTGGTATTGTTGTTAATGTGGTCACTGCAGTATCCATGGTGGAAACAGACCACTGATTTACGAATTCCCTCTCAAAAGGAGAAAAATTCTGATATGCTCTCAAGTGGGGTCCAAGAAACTTTGAGGCTGTCTTGGGTTGACAAAAAGGAGTGCCTTCAATAGCGGGTACAGTGGGAGGATCTTTGCAGCTGTTGGAGCTCTAAAAGACCCAATGCCTGGAACAGCAGGCTGATCCTCCAGATGAAGGGTAGTACACAAAAAGGTTTTAAATAACCCCTTTTAAATCTAATGTCATGGAAAGAGACCGCAGTGCCTCTTCAGAGATAGAATGCTGAAACTCAGCCAGGCAGAGGGACTGTCCTCTCTATCTTAGCAAAGACAAAGCAGTAATGCGACAAGGCCCAAGATGAGGCAAGGCCTTAGTTGCTTACAAACCCAGGCAGCTGGTGCTGATGGAGGTTTTAGGCAACCAAAGGTGACTAGGTCACTGCAGATGGGTGCGGGTACTGCCTCCAAAACTAAGCAGAGGAAATACCAATATGGATAGCTGCTATTTATAGACTAGCTCAAGCAGTGCTGTAGCAAGAAATCTTGGTTGAAATCACAGAGGAGAAATCCACAAGGTAAAGTCTAGCAAAAAATTATTAGAATTTTTTTCTACAGAGCCAAAGAAAATGTGCCCAACCTCATAGGACATGGGGGCTGGCTCACAATTTCTCTTTTTGACGGTGTCCAGACGGCAGTATAACAACTGTTTTTGAACTTCTGTGTCCCTCAATTGAGGTAAAAGAAATCTGATCCTTTGGCAGTTAAAACGGCTCCCTTCTGTGCAATTATTTGTTTGCCTGAAGTTCAGCTTTAACAGTCTCCTTGAGGATGCTCCATTATTACAGCACATGTGAGACAATGAAAGAAAGTATGACAGATTACTGTGGGCAAGAGACACTTGTCCTTGAGACATTTTTTTTTTTTTAACAGAAGTCTAAATACATTTACTTGGGTTAAGGGCCATGCCATACCTCTACAGCTAAAAATATGGGTCATAATACCCTACGGTTTTCCAGTGGAGCCTTGATGTGTTGATTGACATTTTTGTAGCATACCATTCAATTAAAACTTCACTCAAACTCTGTCAGTGCCGTCATATGAAATGCAGCTCTCTTGCTGCTGCGTGAACACTGGGGGAAAAAAAGAAGCTTCGGTGTGAATAAGGGTTGGGAGTGCTCCTTGTTTGCTAGTTCCAGCATGGCTCTGGCAGTTGAGCTTCAGAAAACTCAGCTCTGGCTCCAGAGCTGCTCCAATACCCACTCTAAGGCCTGGATGACACCTCGGCATTTTTGAGCAGTAGGAAAATCGCTTTTCAAACGCCCAACACAAGAAAATCCATGCTTTTCAATGGCCTCTGTTCACACCTGAGCAGCAAAACGCCTGCAGGAAAAATGCCAAAAATGAGCTTCTTTTGGCAGTTCCAAGCTCGTTTTTGCCACGGAAGGCCAAAAAAACATGCGGTAGAAGCATGCTGCACATTTTCAGGCTTTTTTGCACATTTCTGCACGTGTTTGTCCATTGACTGCAATGCTTCTTAAGCTGCTAGTGAAAACGTGCATCCTTATGTGCGTAAAATTGTGCTAAACGTGCAAATAACCACACGCTAAACCCCCGCATACAAACGCGCAAAAACGATGCCGCCTAGGTGTGAAACAGGCCTAAAGCTGCTCCAAAAACCGCTGCTCCAGCTCAATACGATTCAGAGCAGCTTTGCTCAGCTACCACTACCAAATAAATACAAAAGCTTTTGCTTGATTCTTTCAGAAAAATCTAAATTTACAAAAAAGGTGCTTCGGCAGAGCTCTGGAGATTGCCATAAAAAGTAAAGGTTTCTCCTGGCACTACATGACACTTGCTGTTCTGTAACAAATGTAATTTCCTTTTATTAAACTAAATTGTTTTATTTGTGGAAGATAACTACCTTCCTAAAGGACCCCTTGAGATGTAGTAAAAGGGAATCCCGGCTCATGGAAGCATAATTTAGGTTAAATGAGAGGATGGCAATAGGCATTCCTGCCCAAGGATATTAGGGTTCTATTTAAGGCAAAATTCAACCTGTCAAACAGAAAATTTGCTAGCTGGTAGAGTTTTTTTGCTTGGTAGAAGAGACTTTATGGCAGCAGTGATATGGAGTAGAGGCAGGAAGCTTGAACATCTTTAGAAGACAGGACTCTTAGGCTCTATTCCCACATAGCCGTAGCACAAACACTTTAACGCACTCGTTGATTCCGCACGTTTGCGGCTATTAGTATTGCTGGAATGCTCAGAATCCACCCAGATCACGTTTGGACTTTTTGCGGGACGTCGCCCTAGTGTGAACACACATTGGAAAGATTTTTTTATGTTTTGCGCTGAAAAACCGCTAATGTGAAAACGGAGCCTCAGAATGAAGCATGGCATAAAATACAAGTATGCTGTTCACATTATGGGAAATGCTGCCCGACCACCTCCCCTGTTAAATTCCACTTTAAGTATGGCTCGCGGTGGGGATTACTAACTTAAACTTTCTTCAGTCTTTTTGCACCTTCCCACCAACCCTCATTTGTTTATGGTCATGGCTTTGGGGCCCGAGGCTAGTCAGACACCTGTCAGGAACTGATTAAGTGCTCAGATAGTTTGTGAATAGCACAGTGTTTTGCTCAAAATGTTATGTTTATGATGGATTAAGTATAAGGGTATATCAACCTAGTAAAGCTATGGGCTTGCCCATTCCAAAATAATACATTTCAGAGTATTTACTGGGCTGGACCCTCCATGAATGATAGTGTTATCATTCATACCTATTCTTTTCAGCAATCAGGATATCTTCCCATTTAGAATTACAACTCCTAATTGGGAAGAGCAGAACAAAATGAGTATAGGTCCACTTTGAACATTTGATGGTCATGTAAGATAACACTGTATAGAGCAACAACAGAATTCCAGCTCCAGAGGCGAAGGTCAGCTACATTCTAATTTCACATCTACTCCAGCTCCTAAAAATCAGCTCTACCTCCAGAGCTTACCTAAAAATGTTATCAGTTCTGTACTAGCTCCAGGAAATTAAGCTAGCTCAGAAGTTTGGAGCTTGATCAAAGGGTGTATGTGAATAGGATTCTAAATGTGCTCCAGGATAGACCTGGAAAATGCCATATGAACCTGTATGGTTGTTTAGATTTTTAAGTCAAGTGAGCTACCAAATTTAAAAGGAGAACTATGAGGTGAGTGAAAATCACTCATCCTCATAGTTCGCGCCGACTTGCGACAATGAAACTGTCACACGTCGGCTCAATAGATTGAGAAGTGAGCGAACGCATACCATCACTCGCTCACTTCTTGATCATCTCCCTGCAGAGAGCGGTGACTGTCAGTCACGGCTGCCCGCAGGTATTCCCCCCCTCCTCCAGCACTGACTGGAGGAACGGACAGGGCAGGGGGTGGGTACAGCTGGCTCTGCCTCTAGATAGGCAGAGCCAGCTGTCATTCACGCAGCTGGGTGGATCACGACAGCATTGTCGGGATCCAGCCTGGCTGCGGGGGTCTCAGTATACCACGAGCTGTAGCTAGCGATATACTGAGCTTTGGGTCACGGGAAGGCGCTACTATATGTCCTCCCGTGACCCTAAAGAGAACTATGGGGAAAAACACTTACTCCATAGTTCTCTTAAGTGGAAGCAAGGTTAATAAAGTAAGGTAAAAAAAAAACTATGCAAGTCTCTTCTGGTTTTTTTTGCCATCATTCAGCAATTTTATTTTTGTACACTGAGTTGTGCATGCCAAGATGAAGTAACTACCATGTGCATGCATGGGAGTTTCATTATCAGGCTTCAACCAATTAACTGGCTGAAGATTGAAAACCTGAAAGAAGATCACGGTGCAGATGGAAGCATTAGCGAGGGAGAAGTGCAGCTCTGGAGGGGATGGTAGGTAAGTCTGCCGAAATGTGCCAATATGCTGTGCACATTAACACATTATGGCTAAAAGTTCCACACCCCCCACCACCATTTTTTTTTAAACACTTACGTCAGCTTTAAATTATGTTATTTTTTTATGGACACAAAGGTCTTTTGGTATAACTTATTTCTGCAGCATGATTCCAACACAATGTGCATAATAAGCAAATTCGAAGAGACGAATATGTCATATTTGAATTAAACTAGAACCATCGCCTGAAAAAAAAAAGTAAAACACTCTGACATTTGTCACTGCATGCTTGAATAGACATAAGTCTGAACGTCAAGCAACGAAAAAATGGTGTTCCAGCATAAGCTTTGCTGTGGAGTACTATGTAAACACTAAAGCCAGCACATTTTTATGTCTTGTCTTACCCAGGGGCATAAACCCTTAGCTATTCCAATTTGTTCCCGACACCCAGTTTTATATTTGTCTCTCTTGAAAGTGGATCTGTCAGCTAGATACAACAGAATATGTGTGAACAAGCACAGCATGTAACCAAACATGTCACAGTGCCGTGTCCTCTATAGATAGAGATTTAATTGCTAGTGCAAGTCTGATAGATCAACCAATCACAATTTAGCTGTTATCTGATGAAAATCAATGTGATGAAAGCATGGCATATATCACAGAGTACTAGCGTACATCAATGAATAATTTATTGATTGAATAACGAATCTCATAATATTTAAGGTTCAAGCGTTTGCCCTCTTGTGTAATAACAAGGCCTTTCGCACAAAAGAAAACTATAATTTCTGGCAACGGTTGAAATAAGATAGTCTGAGTGGCTCGTTGTCAAACTGGGACATTTTCCAACAGGCTCACCGAGAGAGGGTCCTAAAGATTCGCTCCGCTGTAAAGAGAGGTGAAGGATAATAATCTCACACGTGCTGCTGCCAGAGTCAAAAAGGTATTCCAGTGGACTCTATAGAGTCATGCCACAATGGGCAAATATCTTCCTGCCCATCATTCTTAGGGATATGTCTTCATGGCTATGATCAGACTTGCAAACAAATACATAAAAAGCAATTGACAATAAAAACATAGCCAGGACACTCTAAATACAGCTTTAGCAAACGGGATTCGCTTATTTCACTGACACAGCCTATTGGAAGAAATGCAGGTTGAGCTTGAATAAGTTACAATGATTAGCTTTGAAAATGCTCGACTCCTTTTCAGTGCAAGTAATGAGTTCCTAGGAAAGCCATTAACAGTTACATGCTAGCTGGCACCTACAGGTAGAAAACCGACAGTGTGACAATGTGGCTGCAGTTTTTCATACGGTAGAATTCTATTTAAAAAAAAAAAAAATGAAATTAAATAATAGATAGTTGCTGGCTGCAAAAGATGCGTTCAAGAAGAAATAGCTCTTGGCACATAAGTAAAGCGATTCTTCAGACAAAAAAAGGGGGGGAAAAAGGCCACTGTTACACAATACTTCGTTATACAACACAAAGGGGTTCCCATCTTTTGCATACTTCTGGGTTCTTTGGGAACAAAAACCTTAAACTCAGCCTTGGAGTGCAGTGTCTGGAGAAAACTGGTGATATGGCTTTTCATTGGTGCCCTACATTGATGGTGTTCTTTAGCTTTATGATATATTGAAAGCAAGGGCATAATAAGCTGTAGAAATAAAAGCAAGAGACACACTAATGTATACGTGGGAGAGCTGGGAAGTGCTCTATGAGATTAGAAGAAAAGCATCTTATGAAGGTGTCCATTTTTGGTCAATGGAGAACCTGGGGAACCTGGAAGTAAACTATCTGGTGCATGCAAATTTACTGCAGAAACAAGAACATGGGGAAAAGCATGAGCTTTAATATCGTCATGACTTCTATACCCCCTCTTCTATGGTACATCAAACAGGTGTTCCAGCCAAAGGATTACCAGAAACACTTTGAATTATTATGGGAATGATGCAGCTCAGGAGGTTAAAGAAACATTAAAAAGGTACACACCTCATGCGGGTAAAAGGAATTTTGACAATATTCTCCAAACAAGCTTATTTATTACAGCATTTTTTTTAAAAAGTCAACAAAATATAGTGTTTCTCCAATCAATTAATAAAGCTAGCTTTTTTACTTTAATGTCCCATTATGGCCAAAATATGAGGAGCAAAGTGTGTGCGTGTGAACATTATCCTAGATATAGGCTTTAATTTGAAAATAGACAGCTGCAATTAATCTCACAGTAATTTCTTTTAAACTGCAAAAAAAAAGCTAAAATAATTTCTGTTTGGTCAGTTTCTGCCAGGTAAAAGATAGATGGGGAAGGGTTAGAACTTATGTCAAGTTTCTATTATTGTCTGTAAACTTCATGGGGAGAAATAATTATCCATCTAGTTAAACAGGGTTACTAGGATAGGGAAATATAAATAAAGCCCCGCAAGGATTCCAATTTCCCTTTAATGAAAAAATCAAAACAAAAAACAATTGTTGCGAACCCTGCTCCCATTGGTGTGTGTTTCTATTGCTTCCTATCCTTATGCACCGATATATCGGCCGCCGAAACATATCGGCCGAAAATGGTACTTTTGGCAAAATGCTGAAAGTGGATTTTTTGGCTGAAATAGCGGTGGATCCTTAGTTTCTCTCCTCCCCTCTGGGCGCTGCGTCCCAGTGGGGAGGAGAGAAACTGTCACAGGAAGCCGAGCTGTGTGGGGAGGAGAGCGATGTGAGCGGCTGGTGTCTCTACTCCCCGGCCAACCTCCTGTCACAGATCGGGAGAGCAGCAGTGTGGGTGGAGACCGCTCTCAATCCTGTCACAGGAGGCAGGCCAGCGGTGCGCGGGAGGAGTCATCTGTCAGATCGAAATCTGCTCCCCGCACCACTCGCTCAGCCTCCTGTGACAGCGTGTCAGGAAGCTGAGCTGGTACAAACACTCAGGGTTTACTGAGTGTTTGTAAATGTTTGAGGACATAGTATGTTTACTGTGTCCTCAATTATGAATGCATGGGAAGTTTCATGATTGTGGATATAGTAAACATACTCTGTCCTCAAGTTATGAATGAACAGGAACACTCAGTATAGAGAATTCCTGTTCATTGATAACTGAGGCTGCAGAAAAAGAGATTGAGGACTGTGTGTGCTCTCTTTTTCTATTTTGAAAGGGAAATATCAGGGGTCTGTTTAGACTCCAAATATTTCTCCGAATCGCCCAACAGTAAAGTAAGAAATAAAAATATTTAATAAAAATTAAAAAATATAAAGAAACTAAAAAGTTTATAAAAAAATAAAAATTAAATATTTGAAATTTTAAAAAAAAGTTAGAAAAAAAAGAAGCATTCTGTTTCGGCCTGACTTTTTTTCATGTAAATTTTGGTGCGCCTCTAGTTAGTACCAGTTAGTATAGCAGTACTGTCAAGCCACGATGGCTTGTTTTCGTAATCTCATAGGGAAGGACTTTGAAACCCTGAACTCACAGCATCATTCAACCCAGAAGACCAGCAGCAAAAGAAGGATGCAGTGAAACTTCAGGGGACAGCGGCAGAGAAGAGGTGTGTATTGCAGAGAAAGATGCTTCCTTTGACCACCGTTTTTAGAGAGTAGCACTAAAATCTAAATTCCAATTGTACAAAAACTGCAGTAATTCCGAGCAATCAATCAAAACACAATCCATCCTGAAAGGCCAGATTAAAGATGAAAGTTAAAATTTCAGCAAAATGTAACAGCACACTGATATCCGCTGCACCTTTTTTAATAAAGGCCCATATACTTCATACTAGCTGAAAGGTTCAGTGTACATATCTGTCACACAAAAAAAAAGCTATGTTAAGTATTTTCTAAACCCCAAGTGAGCCTTTTATGCTCTCCAGTACAGAGCTGGCTGAGCCTTATTTTCACATTAGCTCACTGTATAAATATAGGAGCTCCAGCTGAATATATTTAGCAATGTTTGTGCTTACTGGAGAATTCTGAATAAAACCATGTGCCAGATACAGTAAAAGTATAATACAATTGATGAATTGTAAAATACAGAGAGCTGATGGAATAAAAAGGATTTACGAGGAGGTAAATGGAGGTAACATATGCGGAACCTGGAAACTTACATTGCAGAATGAGCACCAGGGGATTGAGAATTGGCTTCATAAGAATAAAGTACAAAGAACATGTGGGGGTCATATCCAGAGCACACAATTACAGTAAATAATACAGAAACATGATGGGCTTACATTTATGTGAAGTCCATACTACTATTTGGGTATTGATGGCTCACTACTGCGATAATTGGCTGCCCTGTGGGATTTACATGATGAATTAACTTTTTATATAAAAGTAACTGCTAAAATGAACTGGGATTTAAATAATGTAAATGTAGAATACAATTGCAAATATGTGCATCCAAATATGTGGTAACAAGGTGGACATCAGTCAGTGCAAAGTTCTCTAAGAACTGGTGGGAATAGCAATATATCTAAAAATATATGTATTGTATGCTATACTAAGCACGTGTCAGCTGCTCTTCCCCTTCCCAAACAATTCTTTGGGTTTATAGGAATGTGTGGCAGGTGAAAGGAGGTGGGCCAGCGCTTGTTACTTCCAGGAGCGCTAAAACCTTCTTGTTATAGCAACATAGGATTCAAGCTACTTTGGATGCCGAGAAAGACATGTACAGGTACAAATAGGGAGCTGCCTTAGGCCCCGTTCACATTGAGCGGTTCGCAAATCGCGCGATTTGTCGAGCGATATCGCGCAAATGCTTGCATTGAGCAAGCTTGAATCGTGGCTAAATCCGCTCCAAAAAGGGTCCTGCTGTAGCGACACACGACCCGCGACAGCAGGACCCTTTGCGCCATTGAGAAGCATTGGAGAGCGATATCGCACGGTAAATTGGCGCGATATATCGCTCAATGTGAACGGGGTCTTATAGTTATGACACCTGTTCAACACCATTAGATACGGACAGCGTTTCTTTAAAATTGACTGCTTACACTTACCCAAGCAATTTGAAAAAACCACTAGAAGCCTGGCTATTGCTCCCGCCCACGGAGCGGACCTGAGAGAGAAAAGTTCTCCATCAGGTC
Source organism: Nanorana parkeri (assembly GCF_000935625.1). Lineage (NCBI taxonomy): Eukaryota > Metazoa > Chordata > Amphibia > Anura > Dicroglossidae > Nanorana > Nanorana parkeri. The sequence goes on along the minus strand of NW_017307058.1, from coordinate 551,276 downwards.
TGCTCCTCTGCTCAGTGGGCGGGTGCAACAGCCAGTCTGCTATTGGCTATTGCAATTTAAAATAGCCAATATCAGCCTGGCATTGTTAACATTCTGCTGCCAACCATGGAATCTAGCTGAGGTCCGGTAGCAAGATGTAGTGATTCAATTTCTATGATGCAAACCGCCAAAAAAAAAATGTTTTTTTTTTTAATAGACAAGGTGACAGGGTACCTTTAAAATATATTTGGTAAATATGAGTTCTAAGGTGTTTATTCTTGCTCTAAAATGGGTATGTACACAGGACAGAAAAGCAACAAACCTTTTTCACCCCACCTGGAACATCAATACTAGCTCGTTGAGTTAAGTTAATAAGTTAAGTCAACAGAATTGCAAATAGGTGAATGGTAATAATTAGGGATGTACTGAAATTTCAGCTGTCGAAACATGTCGGGTCGAAATGGCACTTTTGGCAAAATGCCATCTTTCGACCAAAATTGCAGCGCATGGCTGGTTTCTCTTCTCCCTGCTGGGCACTGCTCTGTGTCCCCTCCGACACAGCACAGCGCCCAGCGGGGAGGAAAAAAAAATGGTCACAGGAGGCCGAGCAGTGCGGGGGAGGAGAACGATGTGAGTGGCCGGCATGTCACAAGAGGCTGGACTCTCCTTCCGCACCGCCCTGCTCAGCCTCCTGTGACAGATCAGGAGAACGGTGTGGGGGCAGACAGCTCTCGGCTGTGACCGAAGGCTGGGCCGGCAGTGCAGGGGGG
>NW_017307058.1:518434-550462 GCF_000935625.1 Nanorana parkeri | reverse complement strand
GGGGGGGGGGGGGGGGGGGGGGGGGGGGGGGGGGGGGGGGGGGCAGGAGTCAGAGCTCTCCTCCCCACACAGCTCACTCAGCCTCCTGTGACAGCGTGTCAAGATGGAGAGCGGTAAATAATTGAGGAAATAGTAGGTTTACTGTGTCCCCAATTAATGAATGAGAAGTGATCTACATTGTGGACGTGGTAAAACATACTATGTCCACAAGTTATGAATGAACAGGAACACTCACTATAGAGGCTGCCTGTTCATTTATAACAGGGGCTGCAGAAAAAGAGTGAGGACTGTTTCCTCAATCTCTTTTTCTATTTTTAAAGGGAAATATCAGTGGTCTGTTTAGGCACCTAGTATTTCCCCAAAGCCCCCAACAGTAAAAGTAAAGAAATACAAATATTTAATAAAAATAAATAAAAAATATTTGGAAACATTTGGAAAGGTTGGGGAAAAACCCCCCAAACTTTCGGTTTCGGACTGCCTTTTTATTTTCGGTTTTAAACATTTCATTTCGGTGCACCTCTAGCAATAATAATAATTCTCTAAATTATAAAGGAAAAAACATAGGACTCATGTACCAATGCATCAAAAGGAAAACTCTCTCATCATCAGTCATATTGATGAACAAGGGTTAGTTTAGGTTTAATTATACCTGTATACACAGGCACATCTATTACCCTTAGAGGGAAGAAGATAAAAATTCAAGTTTACCTGCCACTTTGTACAGTTTACAGATAAAGAAAAAAAAAAAAACAGTATAGGCTCTGCCCTTGTCTGGTGCTCAGGGGACTTCAGGAAACCTAGGTTCTTGAAGTATCCAAATACTGAAAGTCATACCAAAACTGCCCTGAAAATAGCCCACAGTGCAAGGGAAAGGCCTCAACAACCTACATAAAGTCATCCTATGCTATACTGTGAGCTTCATTCTGGGCTACCCTCACCATCAATATGCAATAAACCAGGAATCTGCATAGGTACTAGGGGGCTCATAAGGAGCACTGAAGCAGTACCTCTTCAAGTAAGTGCTACTAATGGGCACTGAGTGGTGCCAATTTTGCATTCTAAGCATATGAGCTGTGTGAATTAGCAGGTTTGATGTGGGATTTGTTATAATTTCATCATAATTTCCAAAGCATGCACCAAATGTCTGGAGCATGAATAGTTGTAACTGCAAACTCTAGAAGATCATAAGTGCTGCCGGAAATCCAGCATGGTTCTACAAATGTTCTACTCATTTCTAACGACAAAGCAGAGATGGACATAGACAATCAGGTGCCTCGCATAAACAGCAATTGGGAGTTTAGCCAACATGCACTTGGAAGAGAGTCTACGTGTTGGGTGAACTTTTCACCTTTCGAAAGGATGTTCACTTGTAAAGGTTGCAGACTACACAAACAGGAGAAGTAGTATAGATTTGATATTAAGGTTTGTACATAAAAAACACCAAACAGGACTTACCCTTCTTTCTTTGTCACCATATTCGATGCCCAGAGTGTCCATGGCACGGACAATGGCTGCCAGGGACTGGATAGTGTTACTATAAACCACAGGCTTGTACTGTTTCACATCTTCACCTGAGAAGCCATCTTCATGGATAATTCTGTAGGAGAGAATAACTGTCAGTGATCACAACAAATAAAGATGAAGCAAGTTATACCAGGAATAGGCAACCTGTAAACATATATAAAGAAAGAATGAAGAAGAAATAGCGATTATATAGATATAATAATCTCTGTGTAAGATTAAGGAAGACATTTCAGCAGACGTGCTCACGATACAGACAACAAAATCTTCCCAGTACAAGTGCAATTCCCAGGGCTGCCGATCCTCAATAACCATACAGTAGCTTTGCATACATTATTAATTGTGGTAGACACCCCATTAAACCAAGTGCTTGAATGGAGAAGCTCGGATTACAGGAAGCTGGGTCCATCAGCGTTATGGGTTAAGAGGTTTTATAAATATGGATTAATGGCTACTGCGTAAGTGCTCTGAAACCACTTAAAATGTCAATCTCTGATTTATGGCTATTTGGAGACGCGGCACAAATCAAACCTTATTGTGCATAGAGTTAGACAATACTATACTCCGAAGAGGAGATCGTAAAAAAAGTGATGGACAAACGTCTTCTCTGTTTGTGACATGTCACAGGGTGCTCAGTCATAACATGGCGATATACACAAAAGAATGGTGAAAGATTCGAATGACAGCTAGCACGGTAAGAATAGAGAGGAGGAGAAACCCAACATGCAGTACATAGCAGCACAATACAAAGGTACAAACAGGTCAAAACTTAAAAGAATGCTACCATGCAGAATGTTCCATCAACTGCACAAGAAATATATTTTATACAACCACGGCCCACTTCAAAAAATATATATTTACAAAAGGGAGGAAAGACCAAATTTTATTCCAACCACCACACTGACTTTTGGGTAGTGGCAGCACGCAGACAGAAAAGAGATCTTAAAGAGAAAGGTTCATTTTACAATAGACAAAAGGTGCAAAATAAGACAGGCGATAGGATTTAACCATATTAATGGAGTGCATTTTAAAATGCATGCCTGAGCAAAGAGGGAAAAAAAACAAAACAGTGAAGGGAATTGATCAAAACTGGAGCAGCTGTGCATGGTAAACAATCAGCTTCTCTCTTTCATTTTCAAATCTTAACTGAAGAGAGAAGTTGATTGGTTGACATGCTCCAGATTTGTTCTGCTCCAGTTTTGATCAATTCCCCCCAGTGTTTCTTTAAGGGGTGCACATTTCCCCGTGGTGTCATCCCTTAACAAATGCTGCACGCACAGAAAAATCCCAGTTTATCTGCCACAAATCAAGCGAGGTCCTAACTTCCAGTAGTGAGCCGGCAATGCTGCTTCTGCTGTGCTTAAACCCCAAAAGGCTTTATTTATAAAGGTGTAGATGCCGTTCGCAGGACATCAACAGAGTCCTGGGCACAGGTGATACACTTCTTGCGAATCCAATGCAGTGCAGGCAGCATTGTCAACTCACTACAGAAATGAATGAGCTCATTGGATTTTTTTTTTTTTTAAACTCTTTTAGAACTTGCGGTATTTTTAAAGCAGATCTTCAGTTAAAATTAGCACACATCATTTTAACCTTCCTCCCTTGAATCTAAATGAATGCTAATGATGCCCACTTGTCCCTTTCAATCAGGACTGTCTGGGTAAAAAAGGCATTTGCCCCAGGCTAACGGAAAAGGAAAGCCAACTAACAGGTTTGGGTTGAGAAGCTGCAATGGAGTGTCTCAAGCTTTGGGTGCTGAAGAAAGCCATTAACTTCCAGTTTTAAGAGGCAAGCATCTTATTTTGGTTAATCAGATCAATTTGATTCTAAATATCCTTGACCAAATTTGAAAATCATTATCTCACCATGATTAGATCGATCGCACTACAAAAAAATGCTAAAAAATTTGTAAGTACCCACAAGGTGTTTAAAAGGTACAAATTAAAACCTACTTGTACACATTTACTAGGGGCTTATTTGTGTCTTGAGGAAGTTGTGCCGTCACTGCCCTTTTCATTTCCAATAGGTCTTCTATAAAAAGAAAACGCTCACCAGAACGGTTAAAGAACAAGCTCACCTGTTGCACCATGTTATATGTTAAACCCATATTCAAGGTGCAACATAAAACATGGTCACATCGCCCCACCGACACCCTTTTGACAGGATCTGTGAATGGAGAAACCTCAAGTTCCATTAGCCGCCGCGGCAGAGGGACTTTTAGTTCTCAATAGAGTAGAAGTGCGGTGACGTCACCTTACTTGTAGTCAATTCATTCTCCCTCCCACCCATGTTACTAGCAAGGTACGGACATAGACAGGAGGAAGAGTCTGCAGGAGTCAGAGCATTACATCCGGAATTTACTTATGTTTGCAATGTTTAAGTGGCTCCAATGCAAAAAAAAAAAAAAAAAAATTACATTATTTTTTCTCAAAAGGTGGACTTTGTATTCAGCAGTCCACCTGCTGTTCAGCTTTAAAGACAAAGATGTAACACAAATGCGGGACTTGCCAAAGGATCTGAATCTCTGTCCATCCTGTTCGAATATTTAAACAGCCTTGACACACTGCACATCCAGTCTGGTGATTTTCGTTTTCTCTGCTGATGTAGCACAGCATAGCTTTGTCACCTCTCTGTCCCACTCCTACTCTGTGATATGACAGTGAAGGGGCAGAGACAGACTGATGAGGTCATCTCCCTGCACATTCCTTTTATCAGCACAAATCCTGCCCTTCTGTCTCCCGGTTGGTGGACTGGTGAAAATCAGGTCAAATTTTCACCTACAGGTGGCTGAAATCAGGTCATATTTAGGTATGTATACAAGCTGCATTTGAAAAACAATTGGGGATCTTTTAAAATAAATATTAAGTCCTTGTTCACACCTAGGCATTTTGACACTAAAAGCTTAAAAGCTAGGGGGGGGGGGGGGGCTTTGAGGAAATATCAGGGGTTTACAGTTAGACCCCTAACATTTTCTTTCTGAAATAGAAAAGAAATTGGACACCAAGTCCTCAGTCTCTTTCTGCAGCCTCAGCCCTGAATGAGTGGAAAGCACTCCTCCGAGTAGAGGCTTCCCATTCATTCATAAACTGGAGATAGTAAATATTTTACAACCAGTTATGAATGGGTAGAAGCCTCTGTATCGAGTGCTTCTCCCAATTCAGAAACACACGAATGAGCAGGAAGTGATGTAAATCACTTCCTGTTCATTCATAACTGGGGACACATAGTACTATGTTCCCCAGTTGTTTACAAACACTGGCGTGATCAGCTGATCACTCCAGTATTTGTCCTGCACACAGAGGATTGGTAAATATCAAAGATATTTACCGATCCTCCGCTCTGCAATCCTGACACGCTCTGCACGCACAGATCACAGAGTCGCCAGCGTTCCTAGATTTGACAGCCAGCGGGCTCTGCACACCGCTCGGCAATCCTGAATGTCACGGCTCCCTCCTACCCAAGCCACCCCACCCGGTGGGCATTTCTCCCCAGATCCCTGCTACCCCAGCCCATGCAGGCGGGGGAGAGCAGCGGGGCTCCGAAGATAAATCGATCCCAGCGTGGAGCGGCACCTGCAGATGCTGCAGGTGCCTGGCGGGGGGGGAGGGGCGGCATGATTTTTTGTCAATAGCCGTCGTCAGCTGCTTTTTAGCCGCTGATGAGATTTTACAGAGAACTGTGTCAGGGGAACTGTTCTGGTGTAAGTTCATGGTCGCTTTAGCTTACAGGAGAGGGGTAAAAGCCACCAACGTATGGCATACTGATGTGGCCCCGAAGGGGTTAATGGAAGCCCAGTGTACAGTTTTGGCACAGTTCTGTGCCGGGTTGAACAGCCTCCCATGTAAATGTGCAGGATTTACACCATCCCGGTCAGGCCAAAGGCTCTGAACCTGGAAGAAGATCAGGGTGAAGATAGAAACGTCCACCATGGAGGGGATTGCAGACATCACAGTGCTTACAGAGATCATGTTTCTGTTTAAGTGTGCCATAATGTGCAGATATGTTGCGATAAAAGCTCCTGGGGGCCAACATTTTACCTCTTCTCTAGTGGTCTACTTCTGCTTTAAGGGTTTTACTGTTACATAAAATACATAATAGTATACTGGCTGATGGGTTCTTATAAAGGCACTTGATTACAGAAGTGCATAATATGCTGGTTTAATAGCACTCTGACACCCCACCCCCCCTCCCCTCCGCCTAAGCTGGCTCTGTACGCTGGTTGGGGTTAGTTCAGACAGCTGGAATTTGCACCGCGATATCCAACAGCCATCTGTGATGGGCTCTTGACTGTGCCAAAGGAAAACGGAATTCTAAAAACAGGTCATTTAAACAACGTGCAAATCAAAATAATTTAAAGAACGGCACAGACAAAGGCCAGCCCTCGTAAGCCAACATTAAAACATGCTGACATGTTACAATATACATTTATCTTTACCTTTCTTCTTTCAATTTCAGTGTGTGGAGATTTAAAAAGTACTATTTATTTAAATCTTAACTAAGGGGCATGCACACCACAGCGTGGAGCTATGCACTACGAATTAGCCTGCACACATTGCAGTGCCTTTTTTTCAACCTTTAGAGTTAGAGAAGAAATTTTTTTTTAAAAATAGTGTTACTATGCACTGCAGCACATTGAGGCACATTAGAGTGCTTCAGAACACACTGCACAAAAATGTCCGCTTTTTTCTTTTACCATTGATGGAGAGCCTGGGCTTGGTGTTCTTTCGCCAAAGCCCGATGGCCTGACCCCCCCCATATCAGTTGCAGAGATGCGCATTCCCCGACCTACAGCTATACATGACAAGGGGGCCGGAATATGACAACGCTGCCACAGCACCACTGATTGGACAAGAAGGGGGGTGTTAGTCATAGTTTTGAGCAGGATTAGGCAAATTTAGGTGAAATTGGTTGTACCAAGCCTAGGCTTATCTCTACTGCTCACCTGCAAAGCACACTGCAACCATAGGAAATACAAGGCTTTGTCCTTGCATTGGCCAATAGAGCCAAAAGCGGCTGGTGAGAACAAACTTTATATATATTAAATATATTGGTACCTTGCATCACGAACGCTTCGGTTCACGAACAAAAAGTTCAGCAAAATGTTGCTTCCGTTCGCAAACTCCGCATCGGGTGACTAACACAAGCCATCTTCCCTGCTCTGACACCGATTGTGGCTTCCCCTAGTCTAGATAGTCTGATCACAGTTTGATTCGGTTCGCTACCAGAATCGTGGAACGAATTAAGTTTGTGAATCGAGGTACCATTATATATATATATATAGATAGATAGATAGATATAGTTAGTGTGTGTGTGTGTGTGTGTGTGTGTGTGTACACATTTCTATGGAACTTCATCTAAACCTAAAGAGAATCCATACGTCATGTCCAGATATTTTTCTAAGGGGTCAAACAAGATTGGTTGATATGGGCTATACAGACACTTTCTCTCCATTGCATTTCTATGTGTGGCCTCCGATGTGTTAAGATGGAAATTACCACTTTACACATTGTTGCATATTACAAGAACACGGCCTTTCTCTTCTGTTATCCTCCCCATTCACAAATCAGAATCTTATATGCAAGACCCAGTCAAAGGGAGAACATTGTTCGCTGCGGGTACAGGTCAGTGGTGTTCCTTTCATTGAGGAACTGTTAACAGCACATCTGTCAGAACATCACTTCTACAAGAAAAGCCATTATCTCCATCTTGCCTGCCAACTATTGTAATGTAAAATAGTAACAAAGCTCCCATCTACTGAGATTCTGATGTACAGGAAGCTGGACCTATCAACTTGATTAGGGCTGGATGCATCTTCATGAGGTTTACTGCATTTTTAAATGCATGAGCAATACAAAATACATTGGAGGACATTTATCAAGCAAATATGTTTAATAATTTAGGTGCAAATTAGGCTGCCCCTAATTCATAAAAATCTCTGAAACAGGTTTACAGATCCGTGCATCTGTATTTCTGGGCAGCCGAGTGCAACAGTTTGCAAAGTTTTAAGTCAGATTTGCAACAGGTTTTCCCTTTAAACAGACACATAAAAAAAGGTCAGGGTCAGGATTTATTCTGTTATACTTTAGAGCAGCAGAGGAAGGGACTGATGACTTCTGATGTAACCTTCTAATAAATCTGTCTCACAAATTGTCTCAATGCTCCTGTTTGGCATTGATTTGTCATGTGACAGAATTGATAAATGTCCCCCATTGTTTTTAGTAGGACCTGTTCACACCAATGTGTTGCAATGTGTTATAAGGAATGATTAAGGCAACACAAAGCAATGCAAGTTAAAGCATGTGGGCAGCTTGTTGAAGAGCTACAGTTGTTGAAAAGTGCGGGAAGCCTAGTCCGACGGTAGTGATGTAGGGGCCAGGAGATAGTACCAGAGTGCACAGTTGCGCACAAGCCATCCAACACACCCAGAAGCATGTTGGATGCTCTTCAACAAATCAAAGATAGGACTCCATACATGCCAGGGAGGCAAATATTAGTGATCTTTTTTTGCAAGCTGCTTTTCAAAACAAAAACAAAAAAGCTCTAACACTGGTGTGAACACAGCTTTAACGCCCATTAAAACTTTCAGTTCACATAACTAAATTTGAGGTGCATTAAATCAAAAAGTATGCAGAGTCTAACAGTTTAAAAAAGCCACAGCCTAACCAGAAAATCCTGTCCCCCACCAGCAATCTTCAGAGAAGGACCTTGCTCCCTGGTTAGAAGCAGTGCTCTCTCTGCAGAGGTCTAACATGTCCCACATGCTGAGTTGGACTTAAAATCAAAGCTCCAGTTTTGATTGAGCGGTGGGTGTTCCAGCACGCTGGCAAGGGACAGGCGTTTCTACACAGGACGTGGCGGTTATTTTAAAGCCTATATATAAACTGTAGGATTGTGCACACTTTTTTGATGAACCTGTTGGGCTTTAAAGTTCTGCTTTGTATCTTTTTAGAAACATTACCAAAGTGTAAACCAACCCCACAGCTGCTGCAACCTATGAGTTTATGGAAATGTCAAAAAATTCCAACCGATCAAACCGCTCTTCTCCTGTGTACTAGACTTCCCAGAGCTCTTATCCTGTACATGTGATTAGCACAGTCTTTTTTTCCATCCACGTCAAACTAGACACACACTGCATAACTAGGTTCATCTTTGGCTAAATACATTTCAAAGCATCTTGCATTTAAAGGTTTGCCAGAGGTGCAGGTTTTCTTGATGTGATGATGTGAATAAAGTCTCTCCCACTTACCAGTCACTAAGCACTGGCAAGGGTACGATACAGTACATTAACAAAAGCAGGTGTGGACTACAATGTTTGCTAAAATCCTTTTCCTTTGGGTTTTGTACACCATAGGTGACAAACTACCCCAAAACAACCCCAATCTAAGCATCACATTTGAAATTTAGAACACTTAGAAGCTAATGACGGTGAAAATGTTAAAAGTGACATTTGCCAGAATGTTGAAGGATTATTCCATATAAGAAAGTAAACAATACTGTCACTGAACATGTGCCAAAACGTAATGTTTCCCTAGTCAAGATAGAAAAAATTAAATCATGGCAGGTTCAGAGGTCTAGAAACTATAATGACTAGGGGATGCACCGATATTGTTTTTTTTCTGTATTGAGCACCGATACCGGTATTTCCGGCAGCATGGAGCCAGGCTTCCCGAGCAATCAGGAAGCCAGGCAGCGTGTCATTACCTGCCAACTGGCTCCCTGCTTGCCCGGGAAGCTGGCTGCCTGCAGTTTGGCCGGGAAGCCGGTGTTTTATCAAAGTTTGTGACTAGGTTGGAATTTGTGACCGGTCACACATTTTAACGCAACCCCGCCCAGTTTTTCGGCGGTGGAATGTGTGACCACCATTAGGTCAAGCATTCCAGGGCAGATCAATATCGCAGATCGTATGTGCAGGAGAGCCGATCTGCCCTGGAACAGCTGATCGGTCCTGAAATGTCACTTCTATCTGAACACCAGCTTCCCAGACAATCAGGAAGCCAGGAGGTCATTACAGAGTACTTGCCCAAAAACTCGGTATCGGCACCGATACAGACATTAGTATCCGTGCATCCCTAATGACTAAGATAACTCATCTCCTCTTGGTTTTGTTTTTGTTTTTCAGAAATCTACCTTGTTGATAACCACACCATATGGCTATCCCTTTTACAAATCAATAGCAACAAATGCAGTATGATAGACTAGAGGAGATGGTCAATACTCTCAATACTCCAACAAACAGTTGGGGGTGGGAGAAAGCTTGGAAAGTATATGGGGATGGGCAGTGGGCTCGGGATGATAGCAAGCCTGGGAGGGATTGAGTGAGGAAAAGGGTTTTAGAGGATTGATATGGCTTGAACAGAATTCAGCCAGAAAATTGGAAGTTGGATTACCAGGCATGGATAGAAATCTTGCTGTAGAAGAGAGCTCAGTTTAGAGGCTTTCAGTTTCTGTTGCAAGGGTGACATAGATAAGCTTTTCCAATCATCTGTCACCAAGAAAGTTCTAGCCAGGATCTGCACAACACAAAGAACCTTCTACATTTGCCACCGAAATCCTAATGTATACAAGCACCTGCAAGTGATGATTCTGGAGTGACTACATCTCAGATAATTAAACAATGATTAACATACACTACTTTAATCTAAATGTTAATCCAGTAATCTGAAATGCTTCCCTTCTTGTCTGCTTCATGCAAATGTGATTTAACAAATGAAGCTCTGTACAGATTTTCATACTACTCAGGCGGCACTGGTCACCATGCTGAAAAAAGAAATGTGTTTGGTTTGTTATGTACCGTTATCAGTGGAATTACATCGACTGATATAAACTGCTTGGTGTAACACATGGTGAAAAAATGAACATGGAATTCAAGAGCCACTAAACACAATTGGAGTCAGCAAGGAAGGGCATTGCTTGCTGACTCCAATTGTAAAGTCTGGCAACCAGACTTTGTCCTCCGGGTCTTTAACTGTTGCCCCATGTTTTCGGTGCATTAATTGTTGCGGTCATCCCAAACTATGTTACTATAGACAAGCATACTGCAATCTTTGCTGAACTTTGCTTGAGATTTTATTTGTATTTCGTAAAATTGTTCAAACTCCTCCAGCAAATACATTTTCTCCTCATAATTCTTTAGACTTAATTTGAATGCATAATTACGTGAATTATAACATTTTAACATGTGTTTATTGGATTCAAAGTGTGCAGATTAGTCCTTCAATTTTTAAGTGTGGCCCAATAACAGCCCAAAAGAAGTACTTGAATGTCAGTTTGACCAAAAGGATTGTTGGTGGACTCTTAAGTAGTTTTAATGGGGGTATGGTACCAGGGGGCTTAGAGCGCTATGTTGAAATCAGAAAGCAAATATGAGGAACCTTTTGCTTGGTCAGGAGGAGAGACATGGGAAGGAGGGAGGAGGAGAAAGGAGAAGAGGAAGGAAAGTAGGGTAACCAGTGAGAAATGTAAAATATTTTACTGAGTGGCTGGATTTCTGTCACAGGTCACGCAAAACTGCAATCTAAATGGCCCCAGGTCCATTCTGGCCTTAGCAACGCCCTTAAAAGGAGATTTTTTTTCATTTCAGAAAAAAGTTATAAAAACCGCCTTCACTTGCAAATTGATGGGGACCAGAAAGGTCTCCAATGTTTGGGGCTTCACTGGTTTAGGAACCATTTTTTCAGCACAGTGTAATATTTAAGCTTTTTAAGGCCGGACTGGCACAGAGCTTAAAAAGGCCATAACTCTCTCAGCAACCAATCAATGCATGGCAAACGGCCGATTGGTGGAGGTCCAAGAGAAAAGGTATACAGAAGTCCACCTGGAGGGCAATCAGTTCAGAAATGACAAAAAAGAGTAAACGTTTTAAACCCGTTTGACACAATCTCCTTCTTTCTTATGCTGGTGACCACACAGAAAGTTAGGAAATAGGAACTAATCATTGAAATAAAAAAAGGCCATACATGGGTTTTACAAAAAGCGGTCATTGCAAATGTCCATTGAAAGAACCGTTATTGCCTTAAATCACTTAACACACTATCCCCTGTGAAGACAAGGGATGGACAGGCACTGAATTTTAGTATTCTCCACTCCACCTAAATGCTTGGCTGTACTGATCAGGCACAGCTTCGGCAGGGGAACTATCTGAGCTTGTCCCTACATTTTCCTACTGGCTCATCACTATAATGGGGCCCCTCACCAGCCTATAGGAATCTGTGGAAGATTATGAAGGGTAAGCAGACTTCAGAACTTTGAGGGCATGTTGACCCTTTGCCAGATACAAACTGACAGCACTGGGGCAAACCAGAGGATGCTATAGATATTTACATTAACTTCTGAGTGCCTATGCTTCATACCCATCAGCAGGTTTCAGTATTCTTGAAGGAACAGTCTTTTTTATCTAAGATTATCCAAACCCAATAAGATGTGACGGTCCATTATGTGTCAATAAAACAGCTTTACAGCTCCTCATGCTCACCCTATGCCTTTAGTGCTGTGTGTCACTGACCAGATAAGTATCAAGAAGATTTTTCTTCACTGACTTCACGTACTGCATATTGATCATAGTCAGTGATTCAATTATTTTGAAGCCAAAAAAGCCATATAAAATTAAACATTTTTTAGGTGGTCAGAAAAGGCAGCCCACATATTTTTCAACTGATCGCTTTCTTTTAATCTTAAACCTAAACCAACATTATTTACTGGTCCTTAATTCAACCTCCTAAAGTTGACCCCAACCTGAGGATTAACCTCCAACACTGCCCTCTTCAAAACTTTACTTATTTTGTAATTTCCACAATATCAGTCCATGCTATCAGGATTGGCACCAAAACCTATTAGGCTGGCACCGAAGCCAAATGAGTCAACAAAAAAGCTCCCCATAACAGGCAGCCAGCGTGCTGCCAATATCTAAGCATAAGTAAGTACCTTTAGAAGAAGCTGCCCATTCTGTGCAGGGCATGAGTAACCTTAGCACCCTCTCCTATATTATTTAAGTGCTGGGCATGTAACCAAGGTGAATGGGGATGACAATTGTTTTAGGATGGCTCACGGGGAGTAATAGCTGTTATACTTTAGAAGCACACAAGCTGCCTATTACATAAAAGAACATGGATATTAAACAAGGTTATCTTAATCTGAGTTTCTGATGATTATGTACAGAAAGGTTCAACATGCTCTTCACAGGGATATGAGATGGCACAACAGCCTCTTGCCAGTCATTCCTTATACTGAACATCCTTCTCATGTTTTCTGTCTTTGTGCACATGATATCAGGCAGCAGTAATAGTGGTAGTAGGAGAGCCGGCCTGCAGCCTGGATGAAAAATGTCATCATTTAGCTCCACAACTGACAGCAGAGAGGGGTGCATTGACGTTCACTTCAAAAATATTCAGCATGACTGATTTTTATGTGTTGAGTTGTGTTATTGCCTATGTATTTTGAATGGGATGTCTAATGCAGCGTGCCACAACACAAGCATACTGCAATCTTTGCTGAACTTTGCTTGAGATTTTATTTGTATTTCGTAAAAGAAAACTGGTGTGTTGTGGTGCATTAAGTCGAGGTGTGAATGGGCCCTAAATGAGCTCAATCAGTTTAAATAGATTTTGTGATGTGTTTTCCTGGAGTACACCTTAAAAATGTTCAAATGCATGCTTCATAGTCATGCTTAAAGCATAATTCTTCTCATCAGTCAGTACTTTGATAACTGGCTGTGTTCCCTCTTTTATCAACCATGTTGGACAAACTTTGTTCAGATTTTTTTTTAATTGTACCCCAAGCTAGATGTTAATTCATAAGTCTCTTTATTCAGAACCAGAAACATTCTAGGCAGTGAATTGGAGGCTGATTTCCCGAACAAATATAAGACAATGCCCCATGATTGCCTAAGAACAGAGGCGGCTGAGATCCTGCTGAATGATCATTTCTCATCTTCGGCAGTAATTTCCCAAAACTCAAAAAGACTATATAAAAAAACAATTAGATCTTTTTCAGCATGATACAGACCACAGAGTAAAGCAGCAGCAGCCTAGGGGATGAATCCTGCAGTTCTCCCTACCTTTCATGGTCTTGTCATGGTTTCCCCCCAAAAAACAACCATTTTTTTCAGAAACTTTTAGGATGAAAGGATAATGAAACCCTCAGGGGTTTTTGCATATATCTACTGATATATGCAAAAAAGATACATGCAAGGGGGGGGGGGAGTTACAAAAAAAGGTTTAAAAACGTACCTGTGTCTCCGCCGCACGCTCCCCTCTGAAGATCTGAAAAATCTCGGGCGGCCGCAAAGGATCATGGGGCGGAAGCATGCGCAGTACAGAACCTCGGCCGAGAGACGAGGAGAAACACAGGGTAAGTCAATGCACGCAGCCCTGCAGCGTGCACACGTGGACTCCGTGGGCCACAGAAGACGCAGCAGTGAGTGCTAGATCAGCGATCAGCACCAGCGCTGGAGGGGTTGCTGAAAACTACAGGAAAGAAGATGATGATCGGATCAAGAGGCATCATTTAAGGCAAGTCTTTACACTTGCAATGGGGGTGGGGGGGATATCCTTTAAGGGCACTTTAAAAATGGACCTGTCACTAGAAATCACGCATATGAAGGGCATACTTCAGCATTAACAACTCAAATTATTATTATTTGTGAATATTAAAAAAGGGGGTGTTTCATGACTTTACAGACTGCAGAGTTCCTATAGCAAACAGGCATGCAAAGTTAAGAATATACAGTAAAGCAGGAGGAAGCTGGGCATGCACACAATGAGCAAATATGGCTTTTCCGTGTGTGTGTGTACATACATACACACAAATACATACACAGAACATAGGTATCCCTGCATTTCTGTCAGATAATGCACCACTGCACGCAGAAAATTGTTGCAATTACAAATGTTTAGGCATTCTCATGTTTATTTCTTTTTCATTGGTATGACACAATAAAAGTGGAGAGAAAAAAAAAGCCAAATCTGGCACATTCCACACAAAACTCCAAAAATGGACTGGATGAAATTATTGGCACCCTCAATTATTTTTTACATAGTTAGTCAGGTTGAAAAAAAGACACATGTCCCTATTTGGAAGCACAGCCCTTGGAAAAAATAACTGAAATCAATTGCTTCCTGTATCAATCAATGAGCTTCTTACACCTCTCTGTAGGAAGTTTGGACCACTCTTCTTTCGCCATCTGCTCCCGGTCTCTCAGATTGGAAGGGTTCCTTTTCCCAACTGCTGTTTTGAGATCTCTCCACAGGTGCTCTATGGGGTTCAGATCTGGACTTGCTGGCCAGTCCATTACTCTCCAGCGCTTTGTCTGAAACCATTTCTGGGTGCTTTTTGACGTGTGCTTTGGTGGAGACCCAACTTTCTGACACTGGGCCCTACGTTGTACCCCAGAATACTTTGGTAGTCTTCAGAATTTATAATGCCATGCACACACAGTCAAGACATCCAGTGCCTGAAGCAGTAAAGCAACCTCAAAACATCAGTGAACCTCCACCATGTGTGACTGTAGGGACTGGATTTTCTTATTTGAAGGCCTCATTTCTTTTTCTGAAAACAGTAGAATGATGGGCTGCACCAAAAAGCTGTCATTTTTTCTCTCTACAGCACATTCTCCCAAAAGGATTTTGGCTTCCTCGGGTAACTTTTGGCAAACTCATATCTGGCTTTTTTATGTTTCTGTGTCAACAGTTGGGTCCCCCTGGGTCTTCTACCATAGAGTCCCTTTTCATTCAGATGGCGATGTATAGTGCGAGCTGACGCAGTTGTACCCTGTCCCTGAAGGTCAGCTTGAATTTGTTTGGAAGTTGATTGAGGGTCTTTATCCACCATTCCAACAATCCTTTGCTGCAATCTTTCATCAATTGTTCTCTTTCGTCCACGTCCAGGGAGATTAGCTACAGTGCCATGGGCTGTAAACTTCATGGCAATATTGCGCACAGTGGACACAGGAACATTAAGATCTCTGGAGATGGACTTGTAACCTTGAGATTGTCCATGCTTTTCCACAATTTTCAAATCCTCAGGCAATTCTCTGCTGCCTTTTCTCTTCTCCGTGCGGCATACAAACACAGAAAGGTTGTCAATCCTTCACCATTTTAACTATTTGTCGGTGTGAATTCTATATTGTCAGCACCTGTTAAATGATACAGGTGAGTTTAATTACAAATTACAGGAGCATCACAAACTTGGAATGCATTTATTTCTAGCAATTGGGAGAAGGTGCCAATCATTTTATAAAGTCCATTTTTGGAGTTCTGCATGGAATGTGTCAGATTTGATTTTTTTGGACCAACTCATACTAATACAAACAAAAGAAACAAACATGAAAATGCCTAAACATTTGTAATTGCAACAATTTTCTGCGCAAAGTGGTGCGTTATCTGACAAATGCAGGGGTGTATATATATATATATATATCTATCCTAAGCCTTCACATTCTAACATAATTCATTCCCACAGCTACCTCATGTATCATTTCCCCCTCCTCTTTTAGATTGTAAGCCCTCAGGGGCAGGGCCCTCCTTACCATCTTGTCTTGAACTGTATTGTAACTGTAATGTCTTCCTTATAATGTAAAGCGCTGCGCAAACTGTTGGCGCTATATAAATACTATGTAATAATAATAATAATAATAATAATAATAAGCAACACAAAATTTTGATTTTGTTTTAAGTTTGCCAATGTGCTGACAAGGAACATGCAGGTAGGAGAAGAGAGCAGGACAAGCAATCAGATGACCTCATTAGTCTATGTTCGTACGATCGCGGGATTTCGCCCGATTCTCGTACGAGAATCGAGCAGTGTATGGGCACCTTTACACTGTCCAATCAGCAAGATGGGGGTAGAGAAGACATCCTGTATTCCTTATAAAACCGTAAGAGAAAGTTGTGTTATCTACCCGGCCTTGCTGCATGGCATCACTATGTAAATCTCAGGACACCGCAGTGAGGCCCATGAAATGAGCCACTGGGAACAGTGGGGAAATACGACACTCCAAATAGTGTCAGACTCTGAAGATTCTTCACTTTGTGTTTTCTCTTTACTACATCAGAGATCGTTGGCAAGTACTAAGAAAATATCGGATTTTCCTGCCAGTCCCCTTCTGAAAGATCCCCTTTCCTGTTCCTTGTAGGTCACCATAAGCAGTGAAGCAGATCCATCCTTGCGTGATCAATTTTATTCTTTCCTTCTTACATGGGAGCTTCAGAATGCCATGCAAATGTCCTGCGTAGAAGCAGCAGGAGGATTTGGTGAACCAGGAGTAGAGCAGGTCCCTGTGCCAAGCTAGCATTGTTATAAGAGGGACTGACAGCTTTCTGCTGCCTATAATGCATTGATGGGAACCCAACGATTTTTTTAATTTTTTTTACTGTACTCCTGGCCGAATTTTCTCTAAGGGTGAGGCTGGAAAACTTTTCTCAAAATCTTACAAAAATCGATGGATTAGTACGAAGAAAAAAAATCACAACATGAACACTGCACATGCGCAAACGAAAATACGTTCCGACGATCGACGAAATTCGGTATGTTAGTATTGCTAACGAACGATTATGGAAATTACATTGGTCTGTGCTTATTTATTTATTCGAGCTAAAATCGAAACAGGGTTCTTGGCACCAATGAAAATTCCCGAACGAAAATCGCAGAGTGTATGGCCAGCTTTACTTACTACAGACCTCTGCATTACATACTACTCACCTGTGCAGGCTGAGTTACTTCTGATCCCTGCACTCTGTGTTACTCCAGCCCTCTGTGTTACATACTACTGACCTGTGCACTCTGTTACTCACTCCTTATCCCTGCACTCTGCAGTTAAGCCTTAAGTTAAATTACATTAGTTTGCTACAACACTATTAGAAATAAATGCCTTGTTAATGTCACAGTTGTTAATCTTTTGTTGCATCATTGGAGCAAAAGTACAGTGTTGACCAGTATGTAAAATGCAAATCATGTCTAAGCTAGATGTAAGCCCTAACTAAATGACACTAGTTTGCTACAACCCTAGCATACATAAATGCCTTTTTAAATTTCACAGTTTTTAATCTTTTGTTGCATCTCAGTGCTCTTGATCTTCTGCAGACTACTTGCAACTACTTGATTGATCTTCCGGTCTACATGCATGCACTCCAGAGATGACAGCATTTCATTTTTCTGGGTGTGTTCCCTGATGGGTGTCAACAGTGAACCAATCCTGTGTGTAGTGTGTAGCCAGTTGTCATCTCCATTGGAAGTGTGCATGGTAAGGTGACAACGCAGAAGAACAGTTGGAAGAAAACAGGAAATGTCTGAATAAGAATCTTCACAGCAAGATCCCTGGCATTATTTTAATTAATGCTTTAGATTTAAAAATATAAAAAATTACTGTCAAAATTACAACGACTATTAAGCCTATATACGATGTAGTGATTGGCTAGACATACACAAATATACTTCACCATGTATTTTAATAAGACTTCTCTAAAAAGGAGGGAAACTGCAACAATGTTTTAGTTGAAGTAACCCACAGCAACAAATTAAAACCAAATTTTAATAGCACAGAGTACACAGTAAGATAGGTTGCTATGGGTTATTACACACCTTTGAATAAATTCCTCATTAAGTCCACTATGGTAGCAAAGATGGCACATCAGAGGCGCAGGTAACCACAGTAGGCACCATTGCGATTGCGGACCGGCATTTCGCTAGTATGTGGTGGCCTTATCAGACTTGCACTTTGCAGAGGAATTCCGCAGAGCTATTTTTATAACGTTATATATATAGGCCAGGCAGATTAGATTCTCTAGTGCAATGCTTTTTCCCTAAACACATTATACAGATGCTTCCGCTGTAGTTTGCAGAACTGAAGCCTGGAGGTTCGAGAACAGTAGCAGCCATAATCAGGACACTGCACTGTAATAAAGTGTCAGTAGCAGCATTTCCCAGGGTTAAACAGATCATTGAGATAAGTGTATCAATGACACCACTGTTACTGCAACAAGGGCACTGGCTATTCACAGATGTGGAGATGTTACACATGCAGCCTTACAGCTAAGGCGTACCAAGGGGCAAAGATGCAGCGCAAAGTGGCGAGGACACTGAAAGATGCCTTTTTGGTTACGGTTTGCGTTTCGCTATTTGTCCTTTTAGACAAGCCCCACAATCTTGAGATTGTGGGGCTTGACAAAAGGGATCTCATTGCTTCAAGCACAAACCACCTACTATACTATAAAAACGTTCTGTGGCCAGCATTGAAAATATTGAGATTGGCACTGCTTTTCTGTGTCCTGAATACTCCATTAACATTTCATTCTCATTTCTACAGAATTAAAATAAATAAATAGTAAATTGGATTTATTTTTACAGCACAAATTTTTTCCAAAACAGAAACGAGTACATCTAGCACAACAAGCCAAATCAACATTTGTTATACATTTCAGGAGGCAAGCAAGTCTCTACCATCTTAGGTCATAATGGAAACTTTCTTTTTTTTTGCAAATAGAATTGTTGACATTCAGCCAAGCAGTACATTAACAAAATCATCAGCGAAATGCTTAAAAGAATTGGGCTAAACCACTCCAGCTGTTTAATGCTGTGCCGCATCGTTTTTAAATTCTGTATTATGTATTTATATATATGGATTTCTCAAAACCACAAAGACACTTAAAAGTTCTGTAAAAACCACACAGTTTGTCTTCCAGCGAGCTTTCGATTGTTTTAGAATTACCAGCTTTCTTGGAATCTACAGAGCACATGCCATGTAAGTGGCGATGGAATCCACACGTCAAAGCACAAGTGTTTACCAAAATTGTATGGGATCACAAGGACCCGACCACCAAGGCATTCGGAGCTATCCTTCAGATGATGTGTCAAAAAGGTGTTCACTTGGCTTGAGGAACTCGCTCTTTATAAAGTGCAGACAGGTCAAGGGTCAACTTATGCAGTAATAAGGTGCCTGCTCCTTTAACAAAGATCCTTTGCTGTCCTGATTTCCTGATGGTGCCCCTACCCACCCAAATATAGAAAAGATACAGACTTTGTGAAAGTCTATATCTGCATACAGCTAAGCCTCCCCTGCCACCTTCTGCATGGAGCACTGCATTGTACCAGGCAGTGGCATGTATGTATATATAATTTGAATACATACATATACACGACTTGGGCTACAGATGAGGGCAACACAATAAATGTAAATATATATATATATATATATACACATACATACATATATACATACACACACACACACACACACATATATATATACACTCTGAAAATATAAAACCGCAGAGACTAAGCCAGTGATTGGGTGAAGAGCATCAGAGAGGGCAGACCTTGGGCGGGACACCAATGATGTTGCTGACATCATTGGAGTCAGCAACATCATTGTCCAGCAGGACCGGATTTCCATTTTTTTTTTTTTTTTAGTGGTTGTGCACCCCATTGGCAAGTACAGTCTGTGTACCCATTGCACTCCTGACCGCTCATCCATTAAGATAAGATGGGTGCATCGGTAGTCAACGGATGGCCACAGTCTCAGTGATGCAAACGAATACGGACACCAGCACTCCAATGGTAGATAGAATAAGTCTATTTATTGACGTATGTACAAAACATACTTGAGACATGTCGGTGTCACGTAGTTCTGGATGTAGTCTGGTTGTTCCCGTAGTCTGGTTGTTCTGGATGATGAAGGGGATCCTACGTGACCCCGAAACGTCGCAATTAAGTATGTTTTGCACGTACGTCAATAAATAGACATATTCTATCTACCATTGGAGTGCCGGTGTCCATATTCGTTTGTCCCATTGGCAAGTACACGGCATATACCTCAGCTGAGTTGAGGAGGAGCAGTTTCTCCAGCTACAAAAATCCAAGCAATCTTTCCACATACAACTGGGGGGCACTCTGTACACTGCATATATACAGAATGGCCAAAGAATGATTTATGCAATTGGTTCACTGCTTTTTACAACACTGAGCTTGATCGTGTGACTTTAGCAGGTAGCGCCTACCAATCAGAAAAAAGAGAAGGGAAGTGAACGGAATTCATGAACAAGTTTCTGACAAACAGGAGGAGGCAAGAACCTGCAAAAAAAATTGCTAAAATCCTGGCGAAATATATCATCAACATGGAGGAGAGTCTTTTCTCAATAAACTTTAAGTAAGCCAGACCCCCTTTTATTTTACATGGCTTTAAAATACAATTACAATGAACAGAGACCCGTTTTTGAGAGCAGAACCTTGTAAAGCTCGGTCTCAGGTTTTTGTTTAAACTCCTAGGCATATTTGGCAGGGTAAAACATATTGAAGTCTTAAGGAGGGACTACCGACTGTAACCTAGGTGAACTGCAGATACACAAACCACAAATAAAAAGAGACAAAAAGCACATTTCAGTCACAAAGCAGGGAAAAGTACAAGCTGAGACTACAATAAATGATGGAAAGGGCAAATGCTAGGACTACAGGGACTTGTGTGAACATCCTATGACAGGGCTAAAGATGCATGTAAGAGTAGATGTCAGGGCCACAAGGGTATGTGAGAAGGGCAAGGACCAACAAATGTATAAAAACTGGAAAAAAATGAAGTAGTTTTCCTAAGTTACCAATCAAATTGTATATTTTAAAGTAAAACGTTATCTAATTGGCTGTTTCAAGCAACAGCTACACTTATCCCGCCTTATATTTTTTCCATACATCAGCACCACAATCATATGACAAGTACATGACTGAAAGCTAGATACTGAATGAAATACCCAGAGTAGTAGATGCTGGGGTTATAGACTGGGGTGTGAAGATGTTAGGCAACAAGGACTTAGGCAAAAGGCCACATGACGGCATTGTGAGGAAAGCGCAAGGCTTTCCATGATTAGATGAGGGGTGTTGACATCACGATCCGCCCCTCGTCCAATCAGAGAATGTCTTGTATTCATTGAAAAAAAATACTACACGTTCTCTGAAAGCCCAATGTGCCAAGGTATGTGACACCCCTATGTTTGCAGAGCAGAGGGGAAGACGCTCAGCTCTGTAGGAGCTCTGGCTACTAGAGGGCTTTACAGGATCACCAGCAGCCAATGAGGTATGATATATACATAATTACATTGGGACAAGCTCGACCAATTTAAGCGTGCACAATAATGTATACCCTCGAGGTTGCTTTATACACCCTTGTTTTTGCCTAAAAGTAAATTTATACTACAATAGAAAAAAATAAAACACTTACACAAGCCACACAACCTTCTGTCCAACTTTTAAAAAGGTTTATTACCCAACGAGCGTAACGCGTCCTGCCAGATAATTGCTCTTCTAACACCTCTAACATATTTCACCCTATCCAGAGCTTAGCCATAGAGCATAGCCATTTATTTTGCTGTGTAATTTCAATGGAGCAGAAAGGAAAACCATTAAATAGATCTCAAATGGTTACAAAACAATTGGACTCTGCTCCAGATCCCTTGCCACAACAGCATACAAATTCCTCCCCAGAACATCTCCTCCAATCTGTTGGTATTAAACAAATACAGTGGTCACATTTTAGCTTACCCAGTAAATGATTTTAAAGATCTCTTGTTTTATTTAAACACAGAATAATCATTTTAAAATTTAGCGACCTCGGAGATTATGAAATACAAAATCAAGACTTCTATAAAATTTCCTTCCAATGGTAAAGAAAGTACACACTGTAGGGTCTGATGCACTGAAAAAATATACCTTTGCCTTACCAGGACAGCATTCAGACATCCTGCCCTCCTGGCTGCTAGACTGGTCCCTGTAGTGTCTCTCTCCCGGGCTCCGGAGGTTTAATGACCCCCGAGTCATCACGTCTAGTACAGTGTTTTAGATGCGAGGACGCTGAAGAACATTCCACCGCTGGAGCAGAGGGGAAGAGAGGCTGCTGGGACTGTT
This sequence comes from Nanorana parkeri, assembly GCF_000935625.1. NCBI lineage: Eukaryota > Metazoa > Chordata > Amphibia > Anura > Dicroglossidae > Nanorana > Nanorana parkeri. The sequence goes on along the minus strand of NW_017307058.1, from coordinate 528,064 downwards.
CTAGCAGTCAGGTGGGTCGGAAGTTCAGGTGAGTATATCTTTGTTATTTTAGACCCTACATGAAAACTAGCACTTAACCCTTTCAGTAGGGCTACCCGCGCACTGCAAAGGTTATCTTTATTCTTCTTTCTTGAACTATAACTAGGTTTCTGAAATTGCTCTGGTTAACTTAATATTTAAGTTGTAGAAATTAGGTTACATCAAGAGTTTTGACTCCCTTCTCCACCTCGCTACTGGTTCATATAATAAATCACTTATAACAGGGAGCAATGGTGGGGTAGGTTGGAACAAAGTCCTGGACCAGAGAAACTGGTTGAAATCTGCATAATAATGTACCCCTGGTTTATGGGATCCCCAGATGCTCTAAGATATATAAGTGTACAGAGCGGTAGCTGCTGGAACGCACCGCGATCGATGTAAAACGCTGGGAAGTTTTACAGCGATCGCGGTGCGTTCCAGCAGCTTCCGCTCTGGAACGCACACGCTTTCGATGTGAACAAGCTCTTAAATTTAATGAGTGTTTTCTAATTTCTCCCTTGCATTTATGTATGTATGCATGTGCTAGGTGGACTACTAAGCTTGATGAGGCAGCTGCTTCTTCCAGCGTCACATCAACGTTACTATGGAAGATGGGCACATCACGATCGGTCTCGCCCCTTTTCTTAGGAGAGCGAGACCTTGTTCACACCAAATGCAAAAGCAGATCCGCTCAGGTTTCTGCACACACATGCAGTGGGTTGTGCCGCGTTTTTGATGCGTTCCGGGCCATTTTTGGTAAATAATTTTTAAAAAAATGTTTTGTTTAACATGGGCTTTCAGTGCGTTCCAGGCGTTTGCATGCATTCCAGAGCAGGTAAAATAGGGCCTGCAGCTGTTTTTTCACCTGCTCTGGACCTGCACGCTGCGATGTGAACGCGAGCAAAAAATACCATTGGAATACATTGGACGCAGTTTTGATCCGGGCTGCGACTGCTCTGCACCTGCTCCGTGCTTGGTGTGAACAAGGCCTAAAACAGAACATAGCAGTTGGAAATACAGTAAGGACTGCTTTGAATTTAAGTGAGTATGGAGTGGATCACCGGAAGTGATGTTGCCCTCTTGCCCAGCGGCTTTGCAATGGAAGGATAGCAGTTACACTTAATATTGAGAAAAAAGGGATTGGTGTTCCTACCTGGAGATCCGACTAATTATACGCCCTAATTCAGGTTTGCATATTGGCTTATTTAGACCGATCCGTGACCAAACAATCATGTGCAAAGAAAAAGAAGGGGGTTGACTCGTTAAAAGGTAACAAGTCAGTAGCGGTCAACTGAGGGATCCGGACAAGTAGCTAATATGCAAAAAATTAATTTATTAGAAAAATTCATAGAAACAACATACAATAAAGATAACACCTTCAAACCAACTTTCACCATTAAAAAAAACTCTTAGGTTACAGACATACATAAATAGTTGCGGATTGATCCTCGTAAACAATTTACCCTAAAGACCCTCTGATACAAAGAGAAAGTGTTAAGTGCTTCTGCCTGTTATCTTCCAACTGGGCTCCCTGTATAACAACCCTGTATTGTGCACTGTTTACCAGTGAGGAAATCTCGTTCTCAGTTTACAGAGTGTGCTTTTCTTTAGTTTGATCACAGATTCTTTTCCTTAAAGATCCTTTTTACACTTGAAAATTCCTTTGTATTCGATATTAGTGTCACCGGCACACTGGCCGCATGAATCATTGATTCCTTCTGTTCATAGATAATGAACTGTGATCACTTAAGATTAATCAAACATGTGACTGTTCCTTTGTCTAAGGAGAACAGGAGAGATAGATGGTCGTTTAGGGACGAACTGTCACTGTATTGGACTACAATTCCCTTGAACACCAAATCACTTTCCTTTATCTTCAAAGTGATGTGAGGATTATCTTGCAAGACAGTGTCCTAAACGGACATATGTAACATAATTCAATCACTCACGTTATTGGAGTTTCTCAAGGTCCAAACAATTTGATCCAGTGGTCCAGTTATGAGGGTGTATGTCCCATTTCCTCGAGAAGTATATCGGTTTGGAAAATTCGTCTCCAAAAAAAAAATTGGAAACCGATTGTTGTCCAATGACACTCAGAGATTTTCTTCAATGTCAAGGAGGGAATGAACCGACCCTTAGACAGGCAGCCGTAGATTCTATTTCAAATATCTTCGGGGTTCTTTTTTCAAAAAGTGAAGGGTTTGAGGTAAGAGATCCGTCTAGAGGATGATGTCTTTTCGTCTGATCACCATCTGTCGACGCGTTTCGCCCCTCCCATATTACGGGGCTTCGTCAGGACATGGTCACTTAGGACACTTAATATTCTCTAAAAAATATTTTGAAGGCTGTTTTGCTGGTTTTATTAAATAAAAATGATTGTTATAACAGTAGATGGGGCTGATAGTTCTGCATATTGACATCTACTTTAACTCTGTAAAAAAACACTTTATGGAATTATTACACAAAGTATTTTTAAATACAAAACTTGTAAGCACCCGAATTTGTCTTGATATCAACCTTCTGTGTTCTCTTATACAGCAGCACATAGACTGAGAGATGAAGGGTCAGTATTCTGACCCAGTCGGGCTTTGTTGTATTGACACATTCTGACAGGGAATATATTGCTGGTTGGTGAGAAAAGACTGTGTAGAGGGATGACTTCAGCAGGGTCCTTCTGCTCCGTCATTGTGCAATCTGCAGGCCTGGGGGTGTGTCCTTAACCAAGCTCTGCTTCTGCTGCAGCGGAGATCAAGGACTTGGTTGTGCAGTCTGGCAGGGGTTGCTTGATCACATAACTGACTGAACACAGTAACAACTCTTTAAGCAGGTAAAACTCTTTTCCTATAATGTACTTATCTAGCTTGCAGGAGGTCATCTTTAGTTTATGTGCCTCGTGTCATGGTGATGCAACTAGTTCCCAGTTAATACAGCGCACACAAAAAAAGCTGCATAATTTGTAAGTGGGTGGCACAGCTGGTTTTAACCTTGGGGGAACATTGTGTGATTTGGCACACTTTAAAAAAAAAAAAAAGAGAAGACTTGATAGTCAAAGAAGGAAAACACCTTTATTCACAAAGATCAGAGCAAAGTTATCTATGGCACAAAGACCTGGGTGCTCCCAGCCTCTCACAGCTGAAAACCCTCTTATGTAGACAGCTCATTGTTTTCAATCTGGAAGGTAGTAAAAGTGTTTAATGTCTTCCACCCATAAAAAGAAATCCATAAAGAGGAACCGTTTTTGTCAGGGCTGGGAGGTTGATTTCAGAGTTTCCTGGTAATCTGAAGAGACATTAAGGCAGCGAAGCAGACCGCAAGGCTTCCAGGCAGCCATTAGATGTGAGCTTTTAGGATTCGGGCAGTTTATGGCATGTGATTATCACCAACACGCCAAGAGCATAGAGAAGGATAACAGAAGTATTTTGTGGCGTGGCGCCAGACAGCAGGCGAGCACTATTAATTTGCACACTCAAATCAACCCTCTTCTTACGCAGAATTAGAGCGTTAAACACCAAAGTCTTTAAACCTCCATCTTTCTAAATATACAAAAAAATGCTTTGTAGAATCTGATCTAAATAATTCTGCTGCACTTTCTAGGCCCTGACCTACATCCTGCATTCATCCCCCTGCACCCGAGCTGCCATTACCAGCTTAATACCCATTTGCCCCATCTTTTATTTTAAATACAGCTTCATCTGTGTCTGTATAGACAAATGCGTTTGCTGCTTCAAGCATCACCTTGTGTCCACTGCAACATCATCCACCCACTCTGGATTACAGATAGCGCATGCAGCAGAGAATTAAAAGCAAAGAGGCTGCAGTTCCACTCAACAGTTAATGAATGAGCTGCCGAATTTAGTATAACTGGCTTATAGATAAAAGTCATATTAAAAGAATAGGAACTTATCACGTGACAAGGGCAATGCAAGCTCCCAGTCTTAGAAACAGAAAAGGCAAGGCGTGGAAGATGGGAGCATTGGATTCGGAGCCATTCAGGAAATAAAAACAGCAACAGTGCGGTATACTGAGCTTAGGGTAACGGGAGGACGCTAGTTTGTGTCCTCCCGTTACCCCAAGGAGAACTATGGGGAAAAACACTGACCCCATAGTTCTCCTTTAATGAATGAAGCAAGCAGCTGCACAAAATGAATGGTGGTATAAAAAATACAGTTACTCCATATAGATAGCATAGCATCAAAGTCTAGTATGTTCATTTGTCAAACTGCTGTACCCTGAGCAAATAATGAAAATATTTCTACTTAGACAACGACATTTGCCCACTCAGGGCAGAGTACCAAAGCCTCACGATAGTTCACTCCATTAGCAAGGTATATTCATCCCCCCTGTGCTCCCTTATGACTCCCCACTTCAGGAGTCCACCCTGGGTAAAAATCTGATGTCCGAGCTTACCCACGTGAGTAATGCCACTGCCTCGGCCTTGTATTAGTATCTGAGCCTAGCGATTGTACGCACAGATCAGAGCATTGTCATATACAGGAGTCCCTTGCTCCCCCACAGCTGGAAGGCTCACTCAGTTAAACATAGCGAGGACTGCAATGGAAGAGGAAGGCAGTGAGGAAGCAAGGATCAGAGAGTACATCTTGCTAGGTGGGGTAGTCTATTAAGATGCACTGTCACACTGTACTAACTGAGCAAAGTGACAGCTTCTCTTTAAAGTAGACCAAACCCCTAATTAGATTACATTTAAGTTGCTAAAGCACTGAGTATTATAAACACCTGGCATGCTTTTATTTGATTAAATACTGTTATCACCATACTTGCTTTCATATCTTGCCGATTCATTCCTCCTGCCCCTTTCAGCCACTTCCTTTTTGCATGCATGGCCTCCAACATCGACCATACAGCACTACGCCAGAATGGCTTCCCGACAGTGACTGTGCAATATCTACTTGCAGGACATATGTGAGAGGGTGACAATGCAGAATCACAACTGGGAAACCGTTGCCACCATATTTCAGATTACAGAATGCATACGGGGATCCAAAAGTGAGTGCTATGAAGTCCATCTGCCATATTCTACATTTTTGGCAAAGCCAAGAAAATCTATTCTTTATTCTGCTGGGCCAAATGACTAGAGCTGCAGCTAACGATTATTTTCAAAATCGATTAGTTAGCCGATTATTAAGTTCAATTAATCGGATAACAAATAAAATACATTTTTAAAAATGGCTCCAGTGATGGGACTTCTAGTTTGTATTGAGATTGCAGTCCATCACAGGAGCAAGCTTGGAGCGGTGGAAGTAAAAAAGAAAAACAAAGTGTGGGTAACAATATAGTGAAATGGAAAAGTGAAAAAAATTATACAGCAATGAATGCAGAATGGCACCGGCTAAAGAGGACTCCAAAACCCAGCAATAGTACATTATTTCAACGTTTTCCATCGTCGATTCATCGGCTAAAATTCAAATTTCCCGCTCGCCGCTGCACGCCGCTTACGCCACGCCCACGTCGTTTAAGCCGCTTGCGCCTACGCCGGTATACCCGCTCACGCAACGGCGCTTACGCCACGCACACGCTGAGGACATGTGTCTGGCCTGCAGCTCCATACACGGATTACGCTATGCACGCCACGGACGCCATGCCCACGACGCGTACCCGGCCACCGCACGAGACGGACAGAAGCCCGCAGAGCACGCCGCCGCAGCCACGACTTACAAGGGTTCAGAAACAGGTAAGGACCTGTTTTAGCGGCACACTGTAGAACACCAGCAGCTATAGAGGAACAACAAATCCCAGCAATAATATATTAAACACCCTGTATAATGTATTATTGCTGGGATTTGGTGTTCCTCTATAACTGGTCAGTGGTAATCTGCATTGCGCAGTATAATCATTATACAGCGCACTGCAGAATACCACCAGCTATAGAGGACTACAAATCCCAGCAATAGTACATTATAGCATAATGTACTATTGCTACATTCCTCTATAGCTGCTGGTATTCTGTACTGCGCCGCTGTATAATGTACTATATTGCACACTACACTCTTTTTTTACTTCCACCGCGCCAAGCTTGCTCCCGTGATGGACTACAATCTCAATAGAAACTAGTAGTCCATCACTGGAGCCTTTTTTTTTTTAAATCCGATTAATCGATTAATCGAACTTAATAATCGGCTAACTAATCGATTATTAAAATAATCGTTAGCTGCAGCGCTAAGCAACTTGTTTCTGAGATCAGGCCTGTCTATCGGCGGCTGTCATCCGCCCACATCTGCTCCTCCTTGCTTCTTCTCCCCGCGTCCCTGTGCCGATCGTGGATTTGGGCGGGCGGTGAGCGTGAGGCGGGGAGGAGGTGCGGAGCGTGGATGCGGGCGGGACTGGCAGCGGTGAGCGTGAGGTGGGGAGGAGGTGTGGCACGCAGCATGTGTGGAGCCGTGAACAGGGCTAACCAATCAGAAGATGATTAATCGATGATTGAAAAAGTTGATAACTTTTTCAATCATCGATTATAATCAATGTCGATTAGTTGTTGCAGCCCTACAAATGACCATACAGAACAGCTGCTTTATAGCACAGATCTAGGCCAATATTACTGTGCCATTTATTCCAAACTGTACACAGCTGTTTTAGGCTTGTTGGCCATCACCAGTGCATGGAACCATGACTTCCATGAAGGGAGAGCCCATGCTTTAAGCCCAATAAAATAGTGGCCCTTTAGATCTCCCTTTTTTAGTTTTAGTGTCAAGTGTTCTCACTGTACCATTAAAAGGAGAACTATGAGGTGAGTGCTTTTCACTCACCTCATAGTTCTAGGCGACCTGTGACAATGAGACTGTCACAGGTCGGCTCAGTAGAGCGGGAGGTGAGCGAACACATACCGGCGTTCGCTCACCTCTCGATCCTGTCACGGCTCTCTGCCATGACAGGGGTGGGGCTGGATTCCCCCCTCACCGCTCCGATCCGCCAACGCTGACTGGCGGAACGGACGGGGGCGGGTACAGCTGGCCCTGCCTCTAGATGGGCAGAGCCAGCTGTCAATCACGCAGCTGGGCGGATCCCGGCACAGTTGTCGGGATCCGCGTCAGCTGCGGCGTCTCAGTATACCGCGGGCAGCTGCTCGCGGTATACTGTGGCACCTCAGTATACCGCGAGCTACAGCTCGCGGTATACTGAGCCTAGGGTGACAGGAGGACGCTAGTTTGTGTCGTCCCGTTACTCTAAGGAGAACTGTGGGGAAAAGACTTAACCCCATAGTTCTCCTTTAAGTCAATACGTTAAAAAAAAGAGATATTACTCATCATCATCATCATCTTCTACCTCGCTCAAAAGCTCTCTGCTAAACAATTTTTTGAGAAATGTTATTAATCGTAGCAATCATTAACAGTAACAGGTATTAGAGGGTACAGGGCAATTGCAATCTCAAAGATAGCTGTTACTGGTAGCAACGTAGAGGGTTTCTTCTCAAAGTTCAACGATTCATAGAAAACTTTAAATCAAGACACAAGTGATGAACAACTATGCCCCTAGGTTCACTTCTCACCTTAGTAATAATCATTACCCAAGATGAATGTTGCTACCTCGCTTCTCTCCTCATTCCTCTCACTGACTTGACGCCTAGTTGTGGCTTTCCTATGAAGTCCTTTTATACTTTCACTATTGTCAGGATGTATATATTCTGCTTTATATTGCTATTTGCTCGTGTTCCACTTTGCTTTGTTCTCCTGTTCATTCTCCTGCTCCTTATTTTCTTATGAAGTCAATGTTAAGAGTGCTCACACTAGTCATCACCATTCTTCAAACAATCTCCTCTCTACAAATATGTCTGCCCTTTCCTTTCTGCTTGACATTAGCCCTATATGCAAGTTGACGTTGGGGAAAAATGTCCACCACTATGAACCTCTAATGCCCATGCGGGGGTACCCTGTAGTGTTAACCAGCAGTTAATTTGCGATTAGAACAGTATCCTGGCAACTGATGATACAATAGTATAAAGGAAGGTCTTCTCTCCTAGGAATAAGTGGCATGCCAATTGACAGGGTCATACTCAGGGAAAACCACAGTGCACCATCACAGTTACCCTTAGAAAAACGTACTTTACTTATCCACTATACCAATGACATAAAAAGCTACCACATAATGTATGGAGAGCACCAGAGACAAGTCCGTGCACACCATGGACTACAGAAACCCTGACAGAGCATTACTTACAGCACCCACAATCCTGCATCTCTCTGGTCTGCTAGAGAAAAAAAATTAGGCACAGACCATGCTAGTTAGACGAAGAAAAAAAATTGACCCTTTGGTAAAAAAAAAAATCAAAAACCAGAAAAAGTGGGTCTCAGCATTTCCCATTGTTTTAAAGAGGCCAGTGTATTGGAAAAACAAATACTTTGTTTCCAATATTCCCCACAGACTCCATAGAACTACAATGTGTATGTACTGCTTAGGGATGTATCCCATGTACACTGTCCACATCTGTCAAACACACGCAACAGGAACATGAAAAAAAAACCTGACCACCTTCTTGGAATTCATGTGAGCTGTAGAGACAAGACTGGACTTGTGTTGTTGATGTGTTGTGGCAAGTCCCTTAGGATCCTCTGTACCTTGGGCTCCGGTACCATTTTTGTCTCTTGTGGGCCAGTTGTGTCCCTTGTGACACATTCCATGCCAGAGGGAGCAACCACGGGAGTTCTAAGGAGACTCTCAAGGTGCAATCAGGCAGATGTCTCATAAAACAATAAGGCACATGCACAACTGGTATGATTGCTTAAGATCCCCCAGGAGGATAAAAAGCGACATGTACATAAATACAAGCTGTAATATTGAAAGCAGAACCTAACTGTGCAACTTTCTTTTATAACATTGTTTGGATGTCTTCCTCCTTGTAGGGTTCTTTATGCATGGTTTGTTAAAGAAGAACTCCTGGCCTTTAAATGATTAACCTTTGCAGTGGGGCTACCCCCGCACCACAAGGATTGACTGCTCGTTTTGGTTTAGGGTCTAAAACAAAGAAGATACACTCGCCTTATCCTCAGTCCCATGGTGGTGAGCACTCGCCTCTCTCGCCGTCTGCTCTGGCTAGTGCATGTCCCTCTGCATCCTCACATCTAATGCAAGCAAATGGACCTTGCATAGACGTGATGACATCAGCAAGGCTAAAGGTGGCACTGGTCATACACCTTACAATTATCGTTAAGATTTCTTTTGTCCAGTCATCGCACCCTCGTACAATTTCCGCTCAAATAGCCCATCACGTACAGACCAATGCCACTTGCAATAAATCGTTCGTTAGCAATACTAACTCTATGATTTTCGTCCATTGACAGAACGGATTTTCGTTTGCACATGTGCAGTGTTCATATTGCGATTTTTGTTATACGAAAGCGCCGCTAATCCATCGATTTCCGTTCGTTTCAACAAAAGTTTTCTAGTCTGCCCGACCGCGGAAATTCAGCCAGTCATCAACAGATTATCATACGAAAACGCGATTGCACCTTTAGACTGCCAGGGGAGAAGAAGCTGATGGGACTGGGGACATACTATTGAATTATGTTCCATAATTCCATATTTCTTACATTGAAGCAAACATTTCATTCTTTAAAATTTATTATACATATTACAAACTATAAACACACACACATATATATA
>NW_017307058.1:487929-517557 GCF_000935625.1 Nanorana parkeri | reverse complement strand
TAGCGCAGATATTTAGGATAGATATGCAGGTAAGGCCACGTTTTGAACTGTAAAACTGCATGTTCAGCAAATCAAGTCAATGCATGTATGTAGCCAAATCGGAATGCTGCACTCCATTCTGGGAAATTTTTATGGCGACAAAACATTTTGGCTTGCCGATACCAATGAATGGACCATTTACAACCCAAGTAACATTTATAAATATGTAGAGTGTTGCCTTTATGATTTTAATACTGACCTCTTAAAATGAATATATTGAATGGAAAACTATGCCAAGGAAGTATGAAGGTTACAATTGCTGACCTCCCCCTTGCCTGGCTGCCATGCTGATCCAACAGCTTCAGTACTTTGAGTCTCTAAACCAGAACACGTGAGCTCACTATGACCTGCATGTATATAACAAATAAGTGACAGAGAATTGAAGTCATCAGATTAGCAGGAAAAGCAGGCAACATTTGGAAGTCATTAAAGACATAAAGACATCTAGGGTTTTTTGTTTTTTTTTATGTTTAACAGTTCTACTTGCTTTAATTAGAATATCTGAATGAATATTCTGTTTCTGTAGGCCTCTAAAAGGTGTAACTAAGGCTAGCAATACACATATAGATTTCTCCATCCACTCTAAAAAGAGCAGATGGGCGTATTTTCCATGGTGGCTACTGTATTTGGACAGCCAGCACCCACGGATGTCACACTATCTGAATAGTAACTGCATTTGATCTGAGCCGTGTATGGCCAGCTTAAATCTACATCTGAAGCTTACCACTCTATGAAACTTTCTACTTTGAATCTCCTCCCACATTTGCCTAAGGTGGGAAAAACAGCAGAGTTTTTACTTAGATTGTAAAAGAGGATAACAAAAACCATTTAGACCACTATACACATTCCCTTGCATTTGACACCATTCGGCGAAGTACCCTTTTGAGGTTACTGTGCAAGAATGATGATGCAACACATGAGTTACTGTGTAATTAAGTATGATGGTATCATATATGAGGTACTGTGTAAGTATGATGGTCCTATATATGTGTTACTGTGCAAGTATGATGGTACCATATATGAAGTACTGTGTAAGCAAGTATGATGGTACCATATATGTGTTACTGTGTAAGTATGATGGTGCTACATACACTATATTGCCAAAAGTATTGGGACGCCTGCCTTTATACGCACTTGAACTTTAATGGCATCCCAGTCTTAGTCCGTAGGGTTCAATATTGAGTTGGCCCACCCTTTGCCGCTATAACAGCTTCAACTCTTCTGGGAAGGTGTCCACAAGTTTTAGGAATGTGTCTGTTGGAGGTACTGATGATGGATGAGAAGGCCTGGCTCGCAGTCTCCACTCTTATTCATCCCAAAAGTGTTTTATCGGGTTGAGGTCAGGACTCTGTGCAGGCCACTCAAGTTCCTTCACCCCAAACTCACTCATCCATGTCTTTATGTACCTTGCTTTGTGCACCGGTGCTCAGTCATTTTGGAACAGGAAGAGGCCATCCCCAAACTGTTCCCACAAAGTTGGGAGCATGAAATTATCCAAAATGTCTTGGTATACTGATGCCTTTAGAGTTCCCTTCACTGGAACTAAGGGGCCAACCCCAACCCCTGAAAAACAACCCACACCCTAATCCCCCCTCCAAACTTTATACTTGGCACAATGCAGGCAGGCGAGTACCGTTCTCCTGGCAACCAGCAAACCCAGACACGTCCATCGGATTGCCAGACAGATCAGCGTGATTTGTCACTCCAGAGAACACGTCTCAACTTCTTGAGTCCAGTGGCGGCGTGCTTTACACCACTGCATCCGACGCTTTGCACTTGGTGATATAAGGCTTGAATGCAGCTGCTCGGCCATGGAAACCCATTCCATGAAGCTTTCTACGCACAGATGTTGTGCCAATCTGAAGGACATACAAAGTTTGGAGGTCTTTAGCTATTGACTCGGCAGACAATTGGCAAATTCTGCGCACTGTGCGCTTCAGCATGCGCTGACCCCGCTCTGTCCTATTACGTGGCCTACCGCTTTGTGGCTGAGTTGCTGTTGTTCTCAGTTGCTTCCACTTTGTTATAATACCTCTAACAGGTGACCGTGGAATATTTAGTAGCAAGGAAATTTCACGGATGGACTTATTGCACAGGTGACAACCTATCACGGTACCACGCTTGAATTCACTGAGCTCCTGAGAGCGACCCATTCTTTCACAAATGTTTGTAGAAGTGTCTGCATGCCTAGGTGCTTGATTGTATACACCTGTGGCCATGGTGGTGATTGGAATGCCTGAATCCAATGATTTGAAGGGGTGTCCCAATACTTTTGGCAATATAGTGTATGTCTTAAGGTGCCCATACACTTTACAACCCTCGCAAGACCTTTGTCTTGCGAGGGTTGTAAAGTAATAAAAAAGACGTATGATCTGCCCATCTTGGACAGGCAGATCGTACCCGCGATCATCGCAAGCCCGCCCCCCTGAGGGGCCGGTTTCCAATTACTGCAATGCTGAGCGGGCAGTGTGCGCGTGTGCAGACCGGCCCGGTCGGCAGTCATCTCTCGATCATGTTAAAAACCAGCCGAAAATCGTACAATTCTTGGCTGGTTTTCCAACATGCTCGATATACAAAAGTCGTGCGACCGTACATTAGAAACTGTGCGACCGTACATTAGAAACGGTCGCACGCCTTTCATACACTGCACGATTATTGTATGATCGCGGGATTTCCCGGAATTCTCGTACGAGAATCGTGCAGTGTATGGGCACCTTAACTTTGTAAGCACAATGGTGGCGCATATTCATTAATTATAGTAGATAGTTCTGTAGGACCTGGAAGTAGAATTTCAAGCAGCATTTCAGGAGTATGGAGGTAGGTATTCCTATATAAAATAACTCACTACAGATCCCCTGATCCTATATTTATAACTAAAAAAACTGTAAGAAAGGGAATTGCCTTCTAATGTGATTTTCCAGCTTAAGATAACTTCATAGGATTTCACATATCCACCTGCAACATTCGTGTATAACTTGATAAGCTTTCTGCTGTCATGAGGAAGAATACAGCAATAGTAAGTACAATGCTTGAAAATCCATTAAATCCAGACAACAGCTTTGTGTCAATATCTCAGGGTAACATGAGAGAACGTGTGCCCCTCCAGTTAAATTAGAAATGGTACTTTATATATTCTTTTGGGACAGTTGCAAGTTTATATACAATTTATCATCTGTTTTTCATTAGTAAACAAACCTCTTTCACAAATCAATGTTTAATACAGGGTGCTCCCTTGTATATAATAATTTTCAAACAAAGTCAACCTCTTGCAAATGGACTTTCTAGTACTACATTATGGTAAATCCAGAGGAGAAAGACATCATAGATCTTTTTCACAGTAGAGTAGCTGAAATATGGATAGTAAGAGCTCATCACCATAGTCAGGGGTGTCGAACTCAATTTAATTGTGGGCCGCATCAACATTATGGTTGCCCTCAAAAGGTATCTGTAAGACTATATAAATGTATATAGTCTTTATCATAATTGCCTCTGCATTCGATTATCACTGGTTTTAGTAATAACTTAATACCTAGATCTGAAAGTAGAAGAAGTCTAGGAATGGCCTAGAGTTTGGCACATGTGCCGTAGGTCATTGAGACATCCAAGAAGCCAGTATTGCGTTTTACCTTGCTAGCAACCATGTGAAACAAAATGGCCATTTTGGGTGGAGTTTGCCTTCAAAATAATCCAGAGATGATAGATTGGCAATGAGTTGGCCTAGTTATATTTTTTCAGAAGATCAAAACAAAATCAGCATTTTAACAGTGACCAGATTGGAAGGACAGGAATGCTTGGATGCTAAATGTTTATAGATATTATCGCCAAATCCAGGATTAATGTGCATTGCAAACCTCCCCCTCCATCTACATCTATGAGGCCACAAATCAAAACAATGGAGCTTATTACATTGTCCATATGGGATGTACATACATTATTCAAATGACAGCTTGCAATTTGCATCCCAACGCGTCAGGATTACGCACCTCAAGTAACCCTTCATTTTTCATATTGAATGAGTATTAAAAAAAAAAACACTTCCTATAACAAATGCTTCTCTGCCACTCCATAGTGCCACTGGGCATTCTGGAGATATTGCAGCAACAAGGCGGACATTCCCTGGCATGTCAAAACATGCGTTTCCCTGCTGCCCTAATACCTCGGCCAAAATAAATTATGCATATTTCGTCGCGATCTGTTAAGACCACACCAGCCAGGGGGACAGAAGCCAATCTTCTGTGCCAGAGACCTGCTGTGCCCAGCGCTGGAGGGGTTAACACGGCCATTAGCACGGACATTCCCCTTCCATAGCTCCCGAGAGAGGAAGAGAAGGAGGAAAATAGGTCAGTGCAGACATATTGCACAGAGCAAATCTCAACAAGAGAGTCTGTTCTAATCCAGGCCTGGATTGTGTTTCAGATGACACGGGAACCGCTATGTTCTACAGGGCTGTTATGGCAATTTAGAACATTACACTGGAAAATTAGAATATATGTTATAATATCTGTGATGACGGATTCTGTCTCTGCTAATATGCAATTCAAACAAATGCATATGTAATACATATCTTATCCTATTGTCCTATGAAGGTTATTGTTATGCCTTTGCTTTCACAGTCCTGGTATGATGAAATTCAACTCCAGTCAAGGTAAAATTACTAAATTGAATATGTTTTCTGTTTTGGATAAGGTGGAGAATGGATAGATCTCCTATACATTACCTTTTTGATGCTGGTAGTTTTAACTGCAGAGCTTCAGCTTAGGGATCCCCTCATACCTTGCCTGCAATCCTCACACTAAAACTGGACATACACCAGTAAAATCCCTCTTCAGAGCATTCAATCCTGCCATCGAGTCAACTAATTTCATTCGAAACTGCGACCAGGCCTGCTACTCAAACGGAATCCCAGATGAGTTAAACGGGTTTCTTTTGTGGCTAGCACATGTGCATTGCAATATGTATGCTTTTTCCCGAATGGAAATCACATTCAAGGTTAGAATTTTGTTCTAAAATTGGTACAAAATTTCAATCCTGAGCCCTCAAATTTTGACAACGATTGTCGATTTGTCCCCACGAAATCGCAACAAAATCAACCTAATGTTCGGAAAACAAATGTTATTAACTAAATTCTACTGGTGTATAGCTAGTTTAACCCTTCCTGTAAACCTAACAATAACTCTACAACACTACAAATGGCTCCAACATCACCGATCCTGCCTGCAGCGCTAACAATTGCCCTCATACTAACCCTGCCTATAAGACTAAATTTAACAATAAATTCTGCTTGTGACACTAACCCTAGCACCGAGCCTACGCCTTCAGCGACCCTCGCACCGAGCCTACGCCTTCAGTGACCCTCGCACCGAGCCTACGCCTTCAGCGACCCTCGCACCGAGCCTAGGCCTTCAGCGACCCTCGCACCGAGCCTACGCCTTCAGCGACCCTCGCATCGAGCCTACGCCTCCAGCGACCCTCGCACCGAGCCTACGCCTCCAGCGACCCTCGCACCGAGCCTACGCCTTCAGCGACCCTCCCACTAGGCCCCACCGCTGCAAAAAGCTCCATAGCACTCCATTCCTCAGTAACTGCCATTTACACTGCCTAAGTGCTCAGGGTCGGCACAGAAGTCCTGTATATCCACACTAGTCCCTGCCCACAAGGAGCTTACAATCGAAAGGAATTTTGAAGGAGGTACCTATGCTGTAGGAGATATCTATGCTGTAAGAATGCAGCACTGCACCTGAAAAGGATTTTGCAGCATACGAACCATTTCTAAACATCAGACATGTAGGGTTTATGACATGGAGGGTGGGGAAAAACGCAAACCGCATGGTTAAAGATGCATTTAGGTCTTATGATGTCTTATAACTGGACCGTGGAAGTGAAGATGTTTTAAAATAACTACAGACACCATTCAGTAAAAAATTTAATAGGGGCAGAATCTGGCTTGCATCATTAAAGAGGCACCTCTTTCTCTTTTTTTAAACAAGTTAGGTTACATACGTTGACAGCATTATCACTGTCTGTACTGAGGAGTAGAGATGGATCTTCCAACAACTGAGTGCAAGTTTTCAATCAAGATACTGTATAGATGGCAACGCCATTCATTAAATGAACTAGAGTCAGGCTGGTTACTGACTGGATCACCAATTGGGGGGGGCTGTAAAATGAAAAACAATGTACCCCCCCATACCCAAGGGCTGGTAAGTAGTGATTTGTTACAATTTTAATTGTTTTGGTTTACATGTGCTTTAAAGCTGAACTCCAGGCACAAAAACTTTCACTTAAATATATTCCTCAGTAGCCATAAAGGATATAAATCCACTTTGTGTGCACCAAATTAATTTGCAATCGGGGCTATTACTAGCAAAGAAAGTGATATGATCTAGAGAAGATCAAGATCAAAGACAGTTATTAAGGGTCGGAGTGTCTGCTGTGGTACAAAAATATAATTTTTATTCAACAAGATTAAGAACATAGGTCATCTTGACAGACCAGCAACCCACCACCTGAAACCCAGTTAAAAAATGGTTAATCCAACCATAAACACACTCACTTCATGCATACATTCACGGACAAGCTGATCAATATAAGTATACGGGCCGGTGGAGCTCTCAATGTTGAATGGTGAGCTGAGAGCGCTTATAAACAATGTTGCAATGACCACTATTCTAGATACAAGGTGGATATTTACACTAGATGTGTCTGGTATAAATTGATGAAAACTGTTGCTAGAGTCAGTGAATCCAACCGAGGGATATAGAGTTCTATGTATCCCAGTGGATCAATGCAATTGGTAAAATGCGATTCCTTTTGTGTGCCCAGTGGCAGTATAAAACAATGTATAGATATACTAGGTCATGGATATTTCATCCAGGTTTGACTGCCTGGGTCAGAACACAGTCCTGCACTTTCGTAACTAAATGTCTTTTGGCATATGATCACACACAGGGAAAACTCCAGACATATAGTAGATAATTCCAATGTGGGAGTACTCACATGAGTTGTTTGAAGCCGATTTCTCTGGACTTATAGGTTAATCCGCATCGTTGCACACTGAGTGGCCTTGGATTGGCAAGATTGTAAGGAGATATCTTTTCCTTTTCAACTTTTGAGTTCCGGTATGCCGTGAAGTTTTTTTTCTCATGTGGCCTTAAGCAGCTTTTGCATGGGTTTCTTCCTGTGTGATCGCAGTTAGCGCCGTAAAGGTTCTAGCACCGGAATTCTGCTACCTGGCATGCAGGTGAGATCTCAGCTAAGTGCCCACTGCCATGACGCGTTTCGCCTCTCCTACGTTCCCAGGGCTTCGTAAACGTATTGGTGACATCATCACTGTGAAAGGGACCGAGGTCCACCCACTACAGTCTGCCTGTAGAAACTACAAAAGGGGGTGGCTACAAGACCAGTCACAATGCAGAAAGAGAGATAGCAGCAGTGACTGGTCTTGATTAAAATACACTCAGAGTCACACTGGATTACTGCACAGATCTGGAGGAAATGCACAAAAGTACACCAAGATTCACATAAGAATACACATGTCTCTTGTATTTAGACAAGATTTGCGCAACCCGGAGTTCAGCTTTAAATGTTTGGTGATCACAGGTACATACTGCACAGAATACACAGCGATGTCCTATTCCCACGACTCCGCTATTTTTTCCCTGTGTACTAGATTTTTCATATGGCTTGTTCCTCTTTTTCCAGCTCAGTCTCAGCAATCCCAGAGGTATTTATTCCTTGTACCGTTATCTACATGAGCTCAGAATAGTGCACATCCTGCTTTTGACCAAAAAAAAAAAATCTTCATGCTCTGTATGTTGCAGAGAGAGGACAGATGGATTATAGGTATTAATATAATGGTGAATGGAGTGCAGTCTGTTCATCTCAGAGACAGCTGGGCACAACTAGCTCTGTTATTCACATTGCACCGACATTCTATTCGCACGCTGCCTTTCCTATAAGTGATCCCAAGAATAACTATTGCTCGAATTTACTTTAATGGATTGTTAATGCGGGCTTGTGGGTGGCGTCTGTATATAACGTGCTCATAGTATTTCAGCGCGGTTGCCAGAACATGATTATGGGGTTCTGCTACAAAAAGCAGAAGACGAGCCCAGCTGTGCAAATGTATTTAACTCTGCAGTCTGCATTACCCACAATGCACTGGGTGCGTACCCTCGTTTTAAAACGTATGCCGATAGTAAACCTGAGACGTGTAGCATATGCGGCGTACAGCCCAAATATCAACCTTATATAACACTGGATTGCTGTAGGCTGTTTGGTTTATATTAAAAAACGGATTTAACAGTTAAAACTGAATACATAAAAACACATGCAGCTCTGTATCCTTTAATCACTTCAGGACTACAATAAGTTTTATATAAACCGAGCGGTCCTGAAGTGGTTATAAGATGATATGATCTTGGTACCATTCTTTGCAGCCTACCGTTAGCTTTAACAATCAAGTGTCCAGGCGCCACCTCTATGTTATCTTGGGCTCTGCTGTCCCCCTGTGTGAGCCCGGGTCCAGCATGCTAGGTGTGGGTGGCTGGATGGCAAAAAGATCAGAACAATACCAATGGCTGATCTCCCTTCCGCTTACTGAAAGCAGAAGAGACGACAATTTGGTCACTTCCGGTTCCAGGGCTCGTTCTTGCCATCTGCATTTGGGCTTTGCTGTCCATTTTGTTTTCCTGACCGGCCCAAATGCAAGACAATGTAATTTGCTTTGCCGTGTGCACTTTAAAAAAAAAAAAGACGGCATGCAGTACTTTAAATGCACCACAATGAGACATGGTACAACCACAACGCACTGCAGTGAGCCCATAACACTTCCTGTCTGGTAAATTGTGGTCAGCAGGACAGGAAGTGAAGGTAAATCTCTCCAACAGAGTCCATGGATAGTAGTAAAAACACGGCAGGGGTTCTATTCTAATTTTATCTAGTATTAAACTTTAAAACTTCTGTTCAATAATGAATCCATACGAAAATATCCAGCATTAGATTTCTTTACATTTCAGTCATAATGTTTCCAAACAGCTTCAACTCTCAGCTCAGCTTCCCTGAACTTCCTCTCCTGTACAAGATCAAAAAGGGACAGAGAAGTCTCCAGCAACTGTCCATCTACTAGCTTGAAGGAAAGAGGGAGAAAGAAGGAGCAAGAGGAAGCAAGAGGCAAGGGAGTGTCTTGCTGTGCCTGTGTGTTTGTGGACACATACACAACTTACTAGCACACACAAGGGTGGCGCCATAGGACCCTGCAAGGAAAGGGGCCACCCTAAAACAGGATATCAGGGCCAGTGCTCAGGGGGGCCAGCTGAGTCTGCAGGAAACTAAACATTTAAACACCAATAAGCAGCATCCATTGTAAGCGATTTCATCAGCATTTGAAATAGCCTAAAAACCCTATCACTAAGAAAAACTTTTTGGCTGTACATGCGCCTTAACCAATGTGACTACAGTAAAGTAAAATCTGATTACCTGCTATCGGTTACAGCACTTTGAGGATAACCTCTACACTGCCTTATTAAAACCCTACCCACCCTACAATGAGTCATACCTATCCCACTAAAATATGACACAAAAAATAAATGATACATTCACACGGAATCATGGGTGATAAAACGCTATATTGGTTCAGACTTTTTCAGTGACATGACATGCCAAGAAAACATCAGCATACATGGAAAAAGATTCACATTTCTTTACAGATACATGGAAGGTAGACGTGGAAACACCATAAAATGGAAGTTTCCATTAGAGGAGCCGTGTATTTCTACAATTATACAGCAACGTTTGGTGGCCAGTAGTCCTCATTTAGAAGACCGTTGTTTTCAGAGTTGGCCAACTCAAACTTGCAGTGAAAGAATAAGAAGTAAAACAACGAATTCCAAATACTGAAACACTCCCTACTGATGTAGCAGCACTGAAAGTGCACACTGAATCGCGCAGCTGCCGGTGTGCCTGTGCCCAGACAGTGCTTGATCAAGCTGCATCGCAGTTTTTTTGTTTTCCTCAAGCGACATTTTATTAAGTTCTGTGAGCACACTGTGTTGCGATGTGGTTTTACATCTTGCATTAAAATTAAGCTTAAGGGGCCGGTTCACACCTATTCCAGTGCGTTCCAGCACATTTAGCTGCTGGAACGCACTGAATTGCATACTGTCCGGCTCCCTGTGTTCTGTGGCAGTGCATTCCAGTCAATGGCGCCAAAGCTAGGCCCCCCCCCCACAGTGCGATGGCCCACACCAGAACACGGAGCACAGCAATGCCTGCTTTCCGGTCTGGTACAATCGCAAAAAATAGTGCTTCCTGCCGCAGAACGCCAGGAGCAGGACAGTATGCGAGCCAGTGCATTCCAGCAGCTAATCGTGCCGAAACACACTGGAATAGGTGTGAAGCAGCCCTTAGGCTTGTGCACACCATGTCCAGACCGGAAAGTTTTTGTCCACACCTGAAATGTATCCCAATATATTCCTATGGCATTTCTGGGCTCTGTTCACACCAGTGCAGTCCGTTACGGTGTGGGGGAAAAATGCTGCACGCACAAATTTTTCCCGTCCAGACTGCACTAAAATGCATTTACACTGATCAAAAAGACATGCACTGGAACGCACTGCACTGTACCTGAAAGCCCATTTTAGGCAAAAAAAAAAATGTTTAAACGCACCGGTTCGCATCAATAACATGCCGAAAGCACACACTGCACCACATTTGCAGAAACACATTTAGGTCCGGACATGGTGTGAACAAGCCCTTAGGGTCCTTTTACCATCTATATCTGTCAACCACCCCTTCTAAAAAAAATGCCTGCTACAGAGATCAGTAACCCAAGGTAAAATCTGCACAAAGAAACAAATGTCCCATTGTATGAACTCAACTCTTATGAACCATTATTAATCCACGCTTAGTGGCTGGAATGCACTCTGGATCACATGGAGCAAGCCTCCCTGCATTCTGGGGCAGGAGGGGGCGTGGCGGTTCATTCAAGTCAATGGCAGGCGATCGCACTGCGGGGTGGGAGGCGTGGCTGCAGTGCCATTGACTTGAATGTACCACCGCGCCCACCCCCACCCAAGAACGCAGGGGGGCTTGCTCTATGCGATCCAGTGCGCTCCAGCTACTAACCAGAGATTACTGGGGGGGATAACTGCTGTGCTGTCTTTTTAGTTAAGCCATAGTACTTTGGTAATTATATAGATATACATATACACACACATACAAACATAAAACATATATATTTTTTCTTTAAAGTGACCCTAGGTGACTTCTACACACATGGCAGCCTATAAAAAGAGGTAACATACTTACATTTTCGGCCACCCAAGTGTGGAGAAGCTGCCACCATGCTGCTCCCCAGACGTATGACTGTCGGATGTGTAGAATAAATTATCCACTTCCGTAACCTGTGGCTCCTCAATACAGCACATATAAGTCGGCGGAAGGAACCACAATGTGCAGCGGGGACTAGCAGGTATTCAACCCCCCCTGAAGCATTGAATACCTGCAGTGGTCAGGGAGCACAAAAGTGGCAGCTTTAAAAAAACAAACACACACGCCACCAGAAAGGTAAGTATATTGCCTCTTCTTTTCAGGCTGCATTGTGTGTAGAAATGACCCTGTAAGGACAGGGTGACTACACTACAAAAGTTTTGTACAAGAATATAAGGTGGCATTTCCCTTTAACCCCTTCATGAATGCAGTTACCAGCATTACAGAGGCTAATATAACTCGGCACGTACAGTGTATGTGGCCAGTCATGTAGCCACTTTGTGACGGGACGTACACTGTACGTCTCCCGTCACGAAGGGGTTAAGAAGCAATTAGATCTGGCAAAAGACACATTTTATGCTGCACAGCTAAGACAGACTTTGCATAATGATTTACTGATAAATGTTGTTTTAATGGAGAATAGGCAGGCCTAGGATAACAAAATTAAGCCTTGATATGGTTTTGGATCAACTTTATGTTATATTCATATCTGTTAAGCACACATATTTCTGTTGGTTTTGTCTCAGAGATGCACAACCTGCAAGTCCAGTATTCAAAAGCAGTTCTGCGGTCAATGTATTAGGGTCACTGTTTTTTTTTACATAGACATTCATTCATTCTCTGAGAAACCACAAATATATGATCTAAAAGGATAATGAAATACCCATAGATGGGGATTCTAGAAGGCTGTGCGGCTTCTTTGTCCCCAGAATGGACCATGCTGCCCCTTGTCATTAGTAGATGCCAGGCATACCTCCTCTCTTACCAAATACAAACTTTCAGTATAACTGCATGTTCTTCAAGCCCAATGAAAGGAAGCCATTGAGGACGACAACATCGGCTAGTTATGTTATTTTTGGACTGGAAATGTCTTAAAGCCACATAAATGGAGATATGTGTGATGTGTATGAATTCATCTGGCCAGCAGTAGGGTGTTTCTGGAAAATTGATTTAAAATGTTACCTGAAATGGAATTTTAAATGATACACTCACACAGAGAAACATGTGCAAAGGAAAGTAAAATATACCGTGGCAGGCAATCTTTAGGACCTTAAAAAAAAAAAAAATATCACAAAACAAGCGACTGATTTATATACTATGAACAAAATACTTAGTGAAGCTGTAAAGATAGAAACGTGGGATCTTCCATTGCTGATGGTTTTTTTTATAGGGAAAGAATAACTCAAAGTGTTGGGCGTGACAAAAACGATCTGCCGTCAGGCTATTTGGCATTCATAATACCAGGTTCGTAAGACCTCCAAACACATTTCGGAGTCTTGAATGCCCCCTTCTTTAGGGCTCAGTAAGTAAAAGATCAAATTTATCAAAACTACTGTAAAACTATGTAGAGGGAGCTTCCGCCTTAAAGTATAATTAAACCCTTGTGGGGTTTTTTTTGCACCAATCTACTGCTAGCAAACAGTAGATATATGCAAAAACATAACAAAAAAGGTTAAAAAAAAAACAAAACAAAAAAAATAAAAAATAAAAACTTACCTGCGTCTCTGCCGCTTGCTCCTGTCCGAAGATCCTCGGGCGGCCGCAAAGGATGATGGGGCGGGCACATGCGCAGTAGAGATCTTCAGCCGGGAGAAGAGGAGAGACACAAGGTAAGTCAATGGAGGCAGCGTGCACTCTCCATGGGACAGGAAAGGACAGGAGTCAGTGCTGGATCAGAGACCGACACCAGCACTGGAGGGACTCCTGAAAACTACTTGAAGAAAATTTGATCGGATCAAGAGGCATCATTTAAGGTAAGTCCTTAAAGCAGCATAGAGGGGGGGGAATTTTTGACTTTAATCAATAAGCCACTGCCTCATCTAAATACGATGTTGGCCCATAACCATACACCACTCTTAAAAACCAATAACCAAAGATGGTTAAAAAAAAAAAGCAGTTACAAAAATGGTCCAAATGCAGTTTAAGTTACATAAAAAAGGAAAAAATAACGATTTCATAGCAGAGCATCTTTTTTATATCAATACAAACAAATCCCATAGACATCAATCTGAAATTGAATTCAATTGACATGAATGGAATATACAGTGTGTGTATATAGCTTTATTTTGACAGACTGACAGTCTGTCAGAGTCTAAAGATGCAGATAATGCCCTACAGACAGGCACTCTGACCAGGCCAACGCCTGAGGGAAAAGCTGAATCTGAGCTGAAGTAGGCTGAGGGTCTAAGCAAACCAAAAAGCCAGGAGGTTGAATACTTCCTTTGCATCTATGTGAGGCTGAGAACCAATGCCATGGTAAAACCTTGTTTAAAGATACTTCTGCTGATGAATAAAAGGGAGAAGGAGACCTAAAATGTATGTTGCTTGGACTGAATTCTGGAAAGCTCTCCATTTGGAGCTAAAACAGAAGAGACCTAAAATATATGTTGATTGGACTGAATTCTGGAAAGATTTCTATTTGGAGCTAAATATTTCATATTTACATTGCATATAAAGAAAATTCATGATAAAAACATAAATCTATGAAGGGAGACACACTGATCCACAAAAAAAAAAAAAAAACTTGCATTTTGGTGGTATCACTTGAAAAATCTGAAGGTGGCACCAAATTTTTACCTCATGAGTCACCGATTTGGGACACGTATGCAGAACAGTAAGTTCGGACTAGACACAAGTCATCATCTGCTTCCTAGTTCTAGACCTTACTTTATGTACACAGCCATTGTAACTTTCTCACACTATTTTAGGAAACAGACGAAATGAAGGAAAAATTGGTGCTTTGAAAACAATGATGTACCGTATATACTCGAGTATAAGCCGAGATTTTCAGCCCATCTTTTTGGGTGAAAAGTGCCCCCCTCGGCTTATACTCGAGTCAGCGGTGCGCTGATCAGGCGAGAGGAGCTCCAGGTGGGGTTGTAATTTAGCGGGCAGGCACCTCTGAGCCAGCTAAATTAGGACCCCACCTGGAGCTCCTCCCACTGGACCAGCGCGCCGCTGACTCGTCCCTGCTCTCTCCGTGATGTGATGATCGATCACCGGCACACGGACACAGTGAGTGAGGGCGGCGGGGGGAGTGGGGGTAGAGAGAGAGAGAGAGATTCATTAAGCAATTATATATGTATTGTCTGCACTGTATTAGCAGTATATACTCTATATAGAGTATATACTGCTAATACAGTGCAGACAATACATTTACAATGATACTAACATGAATGTATTAAATGATCTGTATGTAGCCCTGTACTATGGATCATTTAACCCATTCATGTTAGCAGAGGATCATTGTAAATGTATTGTTGCAGGCACTCTATATGTACATGTACTATATACTACATATAGAGTGCACTGAACAATAGATTTACAATTATCCTCTGCTAATATGAATGGGTTAAATGATCCATAGTACATGATATGTAGCCCTGTACCCCCTTTTCCACTTGCAGAGCTAGGTTATTTTTCTTTTAAATAAATATTAATGTAATTTTATTGGTATCTACCAGTAGCTGCCTCATTTCCCACCCTCGGCTTATATTCGGGTCAATACTTTTTCCCATTTTTTTTTTTGTAAAATTAGGTACCTCGGCTTATATTCGGGATGGCTTATACTCGAGTATATACGGTAACTCCTATAAAGTACCAAGAGCTTCACATTTTAGTCACTAACATAATGAAAACATGTCTTGGCTCTGTGGATAAAAGCAGCATAGCTGAAGCTGATGAATAAAACTATGAAATGAAACTGAACAACTGAACTCCAACTTGTGTTGGATAGACTTGGAAAAATAAATTGTTAGGAACTGGAAGTATACCATCAATGAAGCTCCAATTGCAGAGGAGACTTACAATTTAACTTCAAGCTCTTCAGACTCTTAAGAATAGCAGCGAGCCAATCACTTGAGCGGTTTCACAGGACATTTGTACAGAATGTGTACAGAATACTCCAGGTGGCTATAGTTGCAAAGAAGTGACATTTGAATTGCTTTCAGAAAATCAAGGCAGCTGTAGATCAGCATGGAAAGGAGATTTTTAAGATGTATTAAATGGCTTGTGTGTCTATTATATGTTACACTGTTTGGTAGCAAAAGAAATGAGGGAACCATGAGTGTTCACTGCTGGAAGATGACTCTTCAAAAGTATGTTGAAATTTCACATCTGCCAAATATAACAGATCGTTTGATTTAAGGAGACACCATAACTTTGCCTATTCACCATCTCCTGACAGCCCACCATCCCAGCAAGGTACACCCTCCCATCCCAGTTTCCTCCCCACTGCAGTAGACCACTTCAGGTAAGCTCTAGTGTCAAAAGGTGGCAAAAGTAGCTCAGGAGGATGACGTTGACACCCTTCCCCTCCCTCTATGACAGTGTTTGGGCTTGGCTACTGGCTGCTTAGGCCCAAGTGCTTTCACGTAGACGAGTCCGTGGTAGGACTAAGGCCGAGTAGGGCTGAAACATGTAAGCGGGTGTTGCTTTTATGGACTTTACAGGTAGATATAAATATATATTTGGAGAAGATTCCTTCATTCTGCTGTAAATTGACGTGCATCCTTGGAAGGTGGATTGCGGCTCTGCACCATGTTGGTAAGTGCACGGTGTAATAGGAGGGGTCAAGACACTTCGGCTGCGTAACTGGGAGCCTCAGTCCCTCAGAACAGCAGAGCAAGTGCTCTTTACCAAGTGGGGAGTCAGCAAAAGTGCTTAACAGCTTGCTGGGAAGGCTACCAGGAGACACAGTCACTCTGTCCAGGATTGCCAAAGTGACAGTGTCTCTCCGAGTTCACCATAAGGCATAAATAATCCCATTACATCACGCATATAATACAATACATGCATCCAATGCATATAATTCACATTCTCTCTCGTCTCCACCCTTTAGAAAACCACACAGGAATCAACTATAATTGCAAAAAAGGGGTCAGTATGGGCCGCAAAGGCCAGGCAGTATCAGGAACAACGTATCTGTGCCCCTTAATCATCCCATCCCTGAGATCTGCAAGAGCAATCTGTATTTGTGAGAAGGGACAAAGGAGAGACACACCCAGGATTCAGACAAAGGAAGGAGGAAAAAAAAAAGGAGCAAGACAGCAGTTCAAGCAGGATGTAATTGGCGACACTGAGGGATGCTAAAATGAAATACGGATACGTGATCACTGTGTAGCTAACCAAGGGATAACCAATTATTAAATCAATTCATAACACATCAAAGAACCCCTTCTAGACAACAAGCCTGGGCGCTTTGTGCGTGCTTTAATAGCAGATATCTAGCCAGACAGTAGAACATTAGTGCAAAGCCACATCGCTGTAATAATTCAATTTCTAATAAAGCAAAAAGACATATCAGTAGTGTTAACAAAAATACCAAACAAATCCTTCAGCATCTTGATTGCCTGTCAGAATGCATGATTCACAAGGTTACTTGCGTTTTTTTTTGCTATTTTCGTTAAGCTTGGTTTAAAAATAGAAACGCGTTCAGTTTTATCAAAAAGCTAATGTTATAAAACAAAAAGGATTTGTGGACATAAACAGCCCTGCTGCCTAATGCAGGAGAATACAGAATCCACAGATAAATGAAGTTTCTGCACGCAGCATCCGGACAGATGATTCAGTTCAAAGATGAAACCTGATTGGCGGTCAAAAGCAGCAGATTCACTCATTGCCCAATGAAAAGGAAGGAAGTGGTGAGGATGTATGCAAGTATGGACTTGTGTAAAAGCGTTTATTTACATATGGTAAGCAGGAAGGGGTTAAAGGCATCAAGAAGAAATTCAAAAGGTACGGTTGTTAAGCGTGATATGTTACCTTGTACAGCGTGAAGGGGCATTTTGGATGCATCTGGAGCTGCAGGAAGAAGCATGCGGGCAGCTCATTCAAGTCTATATATAGACGCAGGAGCTGTGCGCCCTCACGCGCTGATTCCAGCAGCTCTGAATTTTGACAACCGGGCACAGACGGCGTACGGCCTCGGCCCCAGACATGATGGTCCATGCACTGTCTGTGTGCGGCTGTCAAACCTCGAAGCTGCAGGAAGTAGTGTGTGTCGGCGCACAGCTCCTGTGTCTATTTACACTTACATGAGCTGACCGCACATGTCTTCCTGCCACTCCTGGCGCATTAAAAAAAGGTCCATAATGACATAAGCTACTAAATGCAAATAAAGCATTGGGACCAGATAACCTGCACCCCAAGATACTTAAGGAACTAAGCGAGGTTATAACAAGACCATTATTCATCATTTTTAAGGATTCCTTAATGACAGGTATAGTACCAAGTGACTGGCGGAGGGCTACGGTAGTTCCAATATTTAAAAAGAGGGCAAGATGCCAACCTGGGAACTACAGACCAGTTAGTCTTACATCAGTAGTTTGTAAACTGTTAGAGGGAATGATTAAGGACCACTTAGTAGAATTTGTTCAGGGTAATGGCATAGTTAGTGATAATCAGCATGGGTTTAGGAAAGATTGTTCCTGTCAAACTAACCTGCTAACTTTCTACGAAGGGGGTAAGTAGAGATCTGGATGGAGGGGTGCCGGAGGATGTGGTATATCTGGATTTCTCAAAAGGCTTTTGATACGGTAGCACACAAACGCTTACTATACAAGCTCAGGTCGTCTATGGGCATAGATGGAGGGGTATGTACATGGATAGAGAACTGGTTAAAGGAACGGGTACAGAGTATCAATAAATGGCGCACTTTCAGACTGGCCTAGTGTCATGAGCGGTGTGCCTCAGGGTTCAGTGATGGGGCCCATAAGCACTTTGGGCCTAAAAATAAAAAAAATGGGTTATACAATTATGGTGTGCCGCTAGGGAAGTCAGAAATGGAGAAAGACTTGGGGGTCATAGTAGACCATAGAATGAATAATAGCTTGCAGTGCCAGGTTGCAGTAAGCAAAGCTGGTAGAGTCCTGTCTCAAAAAGGGAATGTTTTGCAGGGACAAGTCTATAATTTTGCCACGGTACACTTCATTGGTTCGGCCTCACCTGGAGTATGCGGTCCAGTTTTGGGCACGAGTACACAGAAAGGATGTCCTGGAGCTGGAAAGAGTCCAGCGAAGGGCAACAAAACTAATTAAGCGAATGGAAGACCAGAACTATGAGACACGGCTACTAAACTTAAATATGTTCACGCTGGAAGTGAGATTAAGGGGGGATATGATTTTCATGTACACGATGTTCAACGGTCAAAGCAATATTACCAACAAACTCTTTAAGCTTAACTCCTTAACAAAAACTAGAGGCCACCACCTAAAATTGGTGGGGAAAAAATTCCAACACAAGGGGCGAAAGGGGTTCTTCTCAGTTAGAGCGGTTAGGGTATGGAACTCTCTGCCACAGGCAGTGATTTCAGCAAAGAGTGTGGAGTAATTCAAGAAGCTTTTGGACGATTTCCTGAGTTACCATAATGTACAGGGGTACAGGTACTCTAAGAATGTGATGACACAGGGACCTATACATATATACACACACACACACACACACACACACACACACACACAATAGGTTGGACTTGATGGACTTATGTCTTTGGTGTTCTTACAACTAGTGCATGATTTACCATTTTGTACTTTATTAAAATATTACAAAATTGGGGGACTTGCATGTGAAGGGAGGGGGGCCCTAGGCATGTGAAGGGAGGGGGAGGAACCTAAATGTGAAGGGTGGGGCACTTCAATGTGAAGAAGGGGGAAGACGTCATTGTGTAGGGGGGGAACTTCAATGTAAACGGTGGGGCACTTTAATGTGAAGGGAGGGAAACCCACCTTTTTTTAATTCTTGTGTGGGGTCCCCCTTAAAACACTTTAGATTTCATACTAGGGTGCCTCAATATATTGTATACTTTTAAAGGGTGCTGTGACTGAAAAAAGGCTTGTCTGGGAGCACAAAACAACTGAACCGGGCGGCAACAAGAAACAAAATGGGGCACTTCAGCCCACGTTTTAGTTTTTTTAGTTTTTATACAGCAAGACTCCATGCCACATCACTCGCCATTGGGCTCAATGCACCTAGCTTACCCACCACTGTTGTCAAGCAGCATTCGTTGCACACATCTACTTTGAAGCCAATGCGTACAGGGTTTTGAAACAAAGTTTAAACTGGATTGAAAAGGAGACAAATCTATGACATCACTCTAATTTGTGCTTTTTCGACTTTTTAACATAAATGTTAATTTTTCCGCAATGCAATGATTAACACAAGAATTAAGAGTTGGGCCGTGAGTGGGAAAACTGTCACCTTCGGAAAATGACAAGCTACTAAAAGCTGTCATGTGTTAAACTGGGGCGAAGTCTGTATGGCATTCTGGAACAGTGAAGTCAGTTAGCAGAGCCTAAACAGAGAGCTCCACTGACTGCTGCTCAACGATGAATATTAACAAGATCTCAGTGCTTTCATCAACTGGACCTGAGCTGCTGTGTGTCTGAACAGAAGCTACATCAGCAGGAAATTTAACTCACAAATCAATGTATTCCTAATGTGGAAATGATCTACAACTTACTGTAGATTTATTGAGCAATGATGATATAAAGCAACGGTGAAAAAAAAACGGACTGCCAAATAATCTCATCACTGGGTTAGCCCCCTCCTGACGGGCACTAACATAATGATTTATGTCATGAGTCCGCAAGCTCTAGTGCTCCAAATGAGAACTATGGTCCTTCTCTAAAGAAGCTGGATAAATGAATGGAGCTTTAGTGAGTAACTTTTTTTTTTTCCATTTTCAATTGCTCCAGGGTGGTGAAGCTAAATTTCTGTGGCATATAACTAGCACTATAGGTTTCTTCTGGAGTTGCTTACACAGTTACCTGCTTCATGACAGATTCCCTTTAACCCTCACTTCCATCCTCTTGACCCCCTTCAGTATATTAAAGCCTATGTCAGGGAAGGGTTACCTGCTCTTCTAGGGTACCTGGATAAAGAACTTTTATGTAGGCTGGCCAAGCTAACCGATTCATCTAACGCTGCAATCTCCCACTACGGCTATCGTATTTTGACAGTTGGCCCCTTTGGCTGTCAGACTACCTGAAGAATGCAAGCATCTGAATGGATGCAGGCATTGTTTGGCCAACAACTTTTCATCCAGCTCCTTCATTTTTTTCAATCCAAGGATGTCAGGTGGGAGGTGGCAGACAGGACCACCAACATAGCTAATTTTGCATGGTTCAACAAGAAGCAGTAAAAACTAGATCAGTGTATGGCCAGCTTTATGTGATTCCCCCACTCCCGCAGGCTCCCTGACTGGCACTTGCAGCCTCTTTTCCTCTACACTCCAGCAGTTGGAGGCTAGATAACACCATCACGTACAAGGTGGGGTACAAGTAAGCTGGAGCACAGGGAGATGGAGAATGTCGACTGACTGCCAGGGGAGCAGAAATAAGGTAAATAGAAACTGTTCTACTCCGGTAGTCTAGACCTAAACGAGCAGTTAGAACTTGCAGTGGGGGGGGGGGGCTACCCCACTACAAGGGGAGTTTCTCCACCTCCCCCTTTACCTGGATGGAGAGGCTTTAATTGCCAATTGCGGTCTAGACTAAGCAGTGCAAATGGCAGAAGCATACAGTTCCTGTTTCAAGCTCAATGTGGCATGAACATCCCTGCCAGTATAGTGCAATAATGTCATCATGTTTCTCTTGTAATAACTTCAGCACCTTAAGGCTCTAGAACCTCCTCAGGTTATTTTTTAAAGTGCAACTCCAATCTTGTTTAAAATGATTAAAACATATATTTGCTCCACAAGCAATTTTTGTTATTTGAGGTCATTCAAAATAATTAGGGATGCACCAATACCGATACCAGTATTGTTATCAGTGACGATGCTGGGCATTTTCATGAGTGCATGCTCTGCCCGCACAGCTCTGGTGAGACACACAGAGTACGTAGCTTCATATTATTCTGCATTGCTGTATAATGTATTGCTGGAATTTGTAGTCCTTCTACAGCTTGGAGTCAGTGGCAGAACTATCAGGGTCGCAGCTACGTCCGGGCCCTGGCGCTCCACCACAACACCTAAAATCATTGACTGCATTTTTTTTTTAAAGGGTCACATGACACACACACACACACACACACACACACACAGTATCAGTAATTGGTATCAATGAGTAATTCAGGAAAAGTATCTGTACTCGTACTCGTCTTGAAAAGATTGTATCGGTGCATTACTATCATTTTCCATCTTATTCTGCCGACAGCAATGGCATTCTAAAATTGTCAAAACATTCACATATTGTTGTAAGTACAGCAGTTTGCTGCTTTGCAGTTCCTCAAAAACCAGCTGAAATTCGCAGTGTGTGCCGCTGTTGGCACCCTTTCGGCCGGCATTTCTCAATCAGCTGATCAAAGGAGCTGGCCGGAAAATGTTTGTATGACCAGAGCCAGCATCCAATGAGTGCCTGCTCTGTTTGGGTACGCTGTCAGAATACAATGCAACAGCGGGATTCCTCAATCGACACACTTGTAGTGTTGATGGAGGAATCTGCTCTATTTTTTTTGTTCAGCCTGCGGGTTGAACGAAAAAAAAAATAGAGCAGTGTATGGCCAGCCTTAGAAGGGAGGATGCTAGAGGAACACAGGTGATAGTTTCCACTAGACAGTAGAAGGCAAGCAACGAGAAGGCGAGCAGCAGATTTTTTTGTGTTTTACCCACAAGCTTTAAGAAAAAGATTCTTGCAGTGTAAAATAAGTACTTAATTCACACTGTCGGTAAACAATGGGCACCAGTATATAAGTTCCATCATCAGATTCAGTGCTTCAGGTGCCCTGCATCACTAGTTCCAGGTCATCCAAAACCTTACCATTGGCCCCCTCCCGGCAATGGGCAAACTAACTAGCCAACAGGCTTGGGAGGTTCCAGGGAATTAGGCCAGGCACTCAACCTAGAAGACTGGTCAATGTGTGAATGCCAGAGGGACCAAGGAATTGCAGGAACCCAGGTAACTAAACTGGAAAAACGGACTGGAGGTGCTTGTCATTTGTAAGGAGCATACAAAGCTCCTGGGATTTGTACATCTGCGTTTTAATGTACGATTTTGTTTTTATAAATCTATATAGACGGGATGCACCAATACCATTTTTGCAAGTACAAGTAATGATACTTGCCCAAGTACTCACAGATACAAGTACTGATACATTTTTGTTTATGGTCATGTGACATGTTTTCTAAAACAATACAGACTAATGATTTCAGGGCAGTGGTGGAGCGCCAGAGCCAGGTCCCAGCTGCAACCTCTGCAACCCTGGTAGTTCTCATGCAAAATGCCAAGTATTGGCACTGGTATCTGAACTGGCATCTGGACATCCCTAGTTCAGTACTCTGAGTCATGGACCTGTAACAAGATTACACAAGTCAGAGAGAAGTCAAGCAGTCTTGTCTGCAACCTTTCCCTAGGTCAGTGACTCAGAGTATAGAAGCAAGATGGTCAGCATGACTTCTAGGCAACCATCATTAATTAGTAAGGAGAGGTCAAGAAAGGTAAGCATCTGTATTTCTCCCATGACTGGTACTTTTGAAACATCCAGTTGATGTTTTGCAGTAACCAGATTTGACAGGAAAAATTAACATCTGACTGACTGCATCGGCAGTTCTGATTAATCATCTGGCACAAATACACGTACAGCCTGGAGGAAAGACCCAAGTTCTGTGATGCTGGCTGCCTGCTGGCCAGATGAGACTTATGGGAGTTATAGGCTTCCACAATCTGCAATAGGCACTACTAAAAGTCTATTCGAATGAATTACTTACATCTCCAAAATGACTGCCACCTTCGCAACATGAACAAAACATTACAGTTAATTAATAATGATAATAGTAAACAAAAGATGGCTACAACTTATTTTTGTCCCAGGTGATGGAGGCGCCTCTTCTCTCTTCATTCGCACTCCACTTATCAGCACATGACAGGACACTCTGCTCAGAGTCTTATGCACAGCATCTGCTGATTATGTGTTGCTTCAAAAGCATGGGGTATCAACAGCAGTGTCTCTAGGCGTTGTGCAGATTCTTTGTAAACTGGGATACCTTTTATGGATGAGACTTGGAACCATGATAAAAAGTCTCCTCTACCAACCCTACATTTCGTTAAATGTTTTAAAAGGGCAACTTCAGCCAAACTACTAAACATGCAGTGGTAAGATATACATATGGACTGCTTTACTTGCATTAAGTACAACTAAAGGCTTCAGTATTATAGTCTAAACAAGTATCAAATCTAGTTACTATGTGATGCATAAGCTTCATAAGGCCTCGTTCAAACCCGATTCTGGCCAGATCGCACTGCATCACATTGCGGCCAGCTTACTATGTTGTGGGGCAGGAGGGGGGCGTAGCGGTCCATTGACTTGAATGGAAATGTGATCGAAATGTGATCTGCCGCACGGGATCGCAAGGCACCTCATTGCCTGTGGTCCCGTCCAAACAAAATAGTGCTTGCAGCTCCCTTTACTTTCCCAAACAGTGCCAAATACTCCATTTAGTTTTACATGCTCCCCCTCCCAGACACTGCAGCTTACAGTGGGAGGGTTTCCGCAATAATGTTGTCAATCCATAAGCAATGGGCAGGAATAAATGTGGCCAGGTGCCGATGGGCAAACTACAGGATTGTGAATCAGCAGTGGCAATGCTAATAGCCATACCCTCATCAAAACATGGTTTTATCCCACTGTAGTGCAAGCAGGCAAAGCCTACATGAGAGGGGAAACTCAGCTCTGCTCTCATGGGCAGTGCAGCATCTTCGCCACCTCATCATAGGAAGCTGCATTAGGTGGACTTAACTGGCAGCTCAATGGATATTTGTGGGACTTTGCTAGGAAACGGAGAAAACCAAGTACAGATTCACTCATAAGAGCATGGCCTGATGGGAGCTCTGCACTGCATTCATGCTGTGCAGTATCCTATGTGGCAGCACACCAGCTTTTTGACCCACAATTGAGCCCTTGAAGGATCTCTTCTCTTTCTGACATGTCTCTGCAGAAACAGACATCTGAGAAAGAGGTGAAGTCGGATAAATGTTGGTGTGTGTATAAAGGTGTTGCCTCCGCTATGATAGGGAAGGGAGATCCTGAGGCCCAACCAAAGAATCTGCCTCCATCAGACACAGTTAAGGTCTTTGAAGCTATATATGCAGTGGACTGTGCCCATTACATGCTGGCTAGGTCTACACCCCCTGGAGCACCACCTAGAACCCTCATCTCCAAGATGCTAGATTTCAGGGACCTTCACCTCGCTAGAGCCTCGGCCAGTATAAAGTATGAAAATGCTAATATGTCAGCATTCTCTGGATTTTTAACCAAGACAGCAAATACACTTATAATGAAGTGCTGCAGAACATATTTTAAAGGTGGCCATCCTCTCCGGAGGCAGCAGTTCTGGAGACTCTGTATCATTGCTTGGTCTCCTGTTCAGACTATTGGAGACCATCTGCTTTTTGTGTCATTTTAGGCTAGAACAGCTAGTCAATTAAGGATAAATGGGCCAACCAAAAATGCTTTTTTCCGGCAGAACTTGGCAGTAAGGGATACATTTTTTTTTTTATTTTTTTTTTACAGGTTATGGCTTTCATAACAATTCCAAAACCTGTATGGTTTCAGCAATATCAATTATTAGATTGATAAGCATTGTGTAAAACAGATCCCCAAATGCACCAAAAAGCTGCCTCTCCTTCCCAGTGCGAGTGTACAAGAAGCCAATACAAGTATCAGGACAGATTCTGGTACAAATGCTAGTTGCAATTCATATTTTTAATAATCCTTAACTGGAATAAAAGGCGTTATCCAAAATATTTGTATAGAGCTACAATTTAACACCCCACATAAAAAGAAAAACAGATTTTTACAAAGACTTTGTCAAACGTTTGACGTGCCATCTCAGCGTCCTATTAAATGGAAGACTGCAAACACAAGAGGATACCCATCACCCCACCAGGCAGGTAGCCCACTTACACCAAACTGTTCCAATGAATGACATCAATTCACTGTGCAAGACATGCTTAAGTAGTGACAGATGAGAACAAAGCAGTGTGG
This sequence comes from Nanorana parkeri, assembly GCF_000935625.1. Taxonomy (NCBI): domain Eukaryota; kingdom Metazoa; phylum Chordata; class Amphibia; order Anura; family Dicroglossidae; genus Nanorana; species Nanorana parkeri. Next base: position 492,054 of record NW_017307058.1, on the reverse strand, counting down.
CTAGAGAAGAGAGGAGACCCGTTTATCATATGTCAGGGCCAGACAGATCTGTAGAAAACAGCTAGGGCACACCATGAATACAGAGGTCATTCCTTCAGTCATGCTTCCATAATAAATCACATACAAAACATGCAATATAAAGCAAAATATATGATTACATAAGGTATAATGCACTGTTGTATGCTAAGTGCTGAAATCACTTAATGCAATTGAAGAAAAAGAAGAACAATGGGATGAATTTATAATCCTGGAGGGAAAGGTGAAGGTGGGGCTCTCAAAACTGGAATCCAGATTCACTCATGTCATTTTGTCTGGCCTGGAATGCACCGCCTACAAACGCACTGGAACTCAATTAAAAGCCCATTTTAAGCAAAAAACCTCTGGAAGGCAGCAAAATCGCTGGAAAAACGTGATGCATTGCGGTCCAGATCTGGTCCGGAAAATGGTGTGAACCTGGCCTTAAATCGGACCCAGAGTCAGACTGAATTTCCTGTCTGGAAAATTTTGAAGTTGTAGGCTTCAGGCGTAATACAAAACATTCTTTTTAAAAAATTAAGAAAGCCTGCAATGTGCACATATACATCACTGCACCTCTACATTACCACAATACATGTTAAATCACAAAGGTGAAAATGGATTTTAAAGCAGAACTCCAGGGACATTTTTTCTTAACCGTTGGAATGGGTCTACCCCCACACTGCAATGGTTTATGCTAGCTTTTGTCTAGGTTCAAAAATAAAGTTTTACTCACCCGATCCTTCAAACCAGCTTGCTCTTAGACCCGTGCCTTCTGCCTCGTTCCCCCTCTGCTGCAGCGATCTAAGGATCCTGTGAGTCATGTTCTATACACCGTGTATACACTGTCTATACAACGTTTTTCTTGTTGCTTCATTCAAACTTTGACATTGTTGGGAGGAAAAGTGGCTACACACAAATCCTCGTTTTCTTAAACTATTTACCATTTTAGAGCACACTTACATTTTAACCCAGTCATCTAGGAGCCCAAAAATGTAAGCCATTACTTATAGCTCCTGCATAACATTCCTTTTAGCTTTGAATCCCGGACCTCAGGAAGCTATAGGGATGTTCCTATTGACACCCTTGTGTGAAGGACCTTCTTCCCATACTGACATTTAAGATCATGCAGAGGACAAAAGAGGTTGCAGACAGACCCTAGATATGGCAAGACATAGTAACTACAACACAAACCTAACTTCAGTGGTTCAATATTATGCATGTACGTAGAGCACTTGAGTCATTTAAGCCCTTTACTACAGCAATGACACAATTAGGTTTCAAACAACCTAATGGGTCATGTTTGGGCAACTTACAAACAAATATAGGTAAGTAACACATGATGGTTTTGTTAGACATTTGGGGGTCCATTTAGAAACTGTTTGCAATGCATTCCTGCATTGTAAGATACAGCCTAGTAGGAATTCTAACCCTTCACCATTGTATCCAAAAAAAAAAAATCAAAATTGACGTCTGAAATATTTCAACCTACTCATGACCAGCAATTATCATTAAGTGGTCAGTCAGAGAACCTGTTGTTTTGAGAAGTTTTTTTTATAACATCCTTGATTACAATATGCATGTGCATGCCAAGCGCACTCAAGCTGTCATTAGACACAGATCACAGGCAAATTCTAAAGGGCCAATTAGAGTGGTTCAAGTGCCTTGTGATGGCTATGAACCACTGTGAGACCAATTCTCAACTGGCTAAAAAATTATATGAAACTTTAATCTATTAAATCACATTTGAACCACAAAGTTGGCTTTGACCTCTATGGCCTGTTAATATCCAACATAAACATGTTTCATTGGGGCCCGTTTCACATCTGAGTGATCCAAGATCACATGGCAATCTGCGCTTGTGGTGCCATTAGTTTCTAATGGCACCCCACTTGCGGCTACCAATACGCACGGTTTTGAGCCGCGTTTCTACGCAATCGCGGCCTGCAAAAAAACGCGGGTCACTTGTCTCAGAAAAAGTGCATGAGCCTTTTTGCCGCACGGATATGACCCTATTGAAATCAATGGGGTCCCGCGTAACTGATGCACGAAACCACACGGTTTCCCGGCCTCCCTTATGTGAGCCAGGTCTAAGTCTCAAAGTGCATGTTTTTGGTTTGGTACTAGCAATACTATACATAGCAATGTTCTAGAAAGCCACCATAAAACTGTTTATAATACACAAAACTACCGTTCAGAGTAAATGCACTAAGGGACACATTTAAAAAGCCGTGGTATGGCCTTACCACTTACCCTTACCACTCTCTGGGGTTGGGGGGGGGGGGGGGGGAGGTGAGCTCTTTTTACTTTTTACAGCAAAGACTGGAAGAGAGCTGGTCATGTGATTAAGCTCTCCTCATGCCCCCTTCAATCATTAATTTGTACCCTGCTCCACCGGAATGCACATTTGTAAAGCTTCTTTTTTGTAAAGCAACAGGGTGGCATAGTATAGATATTCCACTTCTTGTTAAATAGATGACTTGTTGGCAGTAAGGTGATGAGGGGACACCGACAAATATCACAGTCAAGCTGGAGCCATGACTTAAAGTCACCCAATGGATATTACAACAAAATAACAATCTTAGTAGGGCATAATGAAAGTTAGTTGCAGTTAGGCATGATCACAGATATCCAATGCCAGGGGAGAAAAATACTGCACTAGTTTCCTAGAACAATTTTATTGCTTACAAAAAGGAAAGAAGAAGAAAAAGTCAATGTCAGAAAGCACAGTACATATCTGGTCATTTGAATGTGTATGCTGTCTGCACCCTTTATCTCTCCTTCTAATTCATGATAAATGTTAATCCAATCAAGTTGTCTGAAAAGTGATACATTATACCATGAGGGGTGGAGGGAAAGCACAGAGAAATGTATTGCGTGTGTCTAAACACCCAGGAGATCTGTAGAGGACAAATCTTTATAAAAATGTATCTTCAACATTACAAAAAAATGTTACCATTGACCAACTTGCTACATACTTTCTTTACAATAATTTCCCCAAGCTTTGTACTCCTTTGAATCTGGAAATGTTTTGTGCAAACACCATGCTTTCTGATTGGTCCCTTTTCCTATAGGAAGCCAACCCCTGTTTGAACACCCATGCATGCTTAAAATGTTTTACCGCCCGCTTCCTACTCGCAACAACTTTCTACAAAGACTGTAGCCAATTCTTTGATGCATGAGCAATCAAGAAATAGGAAGGGTTGCAGAGATGTCTTTGGGACCAATAAATAAGTCAGTTATCAGAATAGGAAGTGTGTGCACACTGCAGAACTTTGGTTCCAAGAGCGAGTAATGATGGGAAATCAAAAGTGGGACCTATGGATCTAAAAGTTTAGCGACGGTACCAAATACCAAACCCAGACACTTCAGAAGATGCCCAACCAGGTACACAAGGCCATGTTGGGTGACCGTCATCTTAAGTCACATTACCCTTGTATTAGAAGTTTGTTGCAGACAAAGACAATAAAAAAAAGGTATATTATAGGCATAATACAATTATGAAAATAACAAAACTGATGGTTTCCGGTCACCTTGCAACTTTGTTAACAGCAGGGCCTACTTGGCAGGTATTGAAGGTCTGACAAAAGCACTGTGACATCAATACACCACGCTGCCTTAGGAATTCATAATGAAGGTCAAAGAGAGTTAGTCATAAACTGCCACACAAGGATCAACATAATAAATAAAGGAGAGGGCAAGGCTGGACTAAGTTCTTTAGTACATAACTATACATGTTCTCTGAACTATAGCAAGCCACTGCTATGTTGCCTTATTACCAGCAATATATCCCAATCACATTCAGAACCAGTCCAATCTACATTTTTACCTTTTCACTTTCCTTCACGTGATTTTTTTTCTATTTTGATACATTTGGAACTATATAAGCTTATTAAAAGACAAAACTATTTCCTGCTTCATTTATAAGTCACATCACTAAACAGTCTCATGTCCATACTTAGCACTTGGGTCTCCGCAGTCTAAGGTTGCACCAATTGCTATGTCTGCTTTTGTAACATCCCTGTGATCTATCTGGATAAATGAAGCCCTAAGCTGTATTTTTAATTAAACAATCATACATGGTTATCTTCCTTTGAACATTCCTTTGAG
>NW_017307058.1:452851-487915 GCF_000935625.1 Nanorana parkeri | reverse complement strand
AATCACTTTGTAAAGAAGACAATCAATTCTGCAGTGTAACCACAATATTTAAATTTCATTAGTTTACGTGTCACTTAAACTTGAAAGGTTTCAAATACTGGCAACTTTTTAAAGTAAATTTAGACAATTAAGGCTTAAGCCCCTTTTACACAGGCAGTCAGATTGGGTCTGCCTGTTAGGTTTTTCCGATGGACCCAATCGGATGCCCAATGCTAGTCTATGGGTAGCCAGGTCTAAACAGACGGGCATCCGTTCACACCTGGTTACCCCCAACTCAGGCCAGGTCCAGAAAAAAGAAACAAAAAAAAAGTGTTCCATTTTGACAGACCTGATCATGCTGGATCTGAGATTTTCTGATGGACACGTCCCTTTACATCAGATTCCCCATAAACCGACATGGGGTCCGGTTATTTCAGTTTTTTCCTAATCGCAAGATGGAGGGAAAAAACTGGATGGACACAGTTGTCACAGTGGTCACACCTGATCTGTACCACTCTGCTCAGGAGGGGATCCGAGGCCTTCTGCGTATAATGAAAACATGAATTCGCAGAAGCCTCCAACAAAATCCCACTGATCAGGAGATCCTAAATTTAAGGCAAAAGAAATATGCAAATTCTGTGAAAAACTTCCCGTCCTAGGGTGGCTACACTCACTTCTTCACTGTATCTATGGAGGGAGCTACAGTTGCCACCAAGGCTGGATTTCAAATATTTGTGTCTTTGTTCATCTCCACATGGAGGATAAAGTGATTAGTATCAGTTTCCTCTAACAGGAAAAAACAAGGACACTGCATTTCTTGCAAGATCAACGGGTATGTTCTGCATTTGCTAAAAATGTTCTTAATCTGAAAACTAAAGAATCCAAGGAGTTAAATATAAATATTTAAATTAAATTAAAGGAATTAAAAAGACCATAACAATGTTCTTAGCCTGAAAAATGAAAACAAAGGGATCCAAGCACATTTAAGGAAGGGTAATATTTGTTTTTACTCTTAGAGATTTAGTTATGCTTGTACATTCCATCATCCCTGTTTGACTATCTAATTCTTTCTCCACAATTCAATTAATTCAATAGGCTATTTTTAAACTTCAGAAATCCAAAATGCCCCTTGTTTCTTTGGCATAACAATGTTCTGTACAGAACTTGTAGCAAAAACTAATAGTCACTCACAATACTACAACTATCAAAACACACGAAGATACCATTTACCAGTCTTTCACAGAGAGAATTCTTTCAGTATTCAAAGTTCACAACCAGCATTTTTCTGTTTTTTGCCAATGCTCAACAGTGTTTCTATTGCTCTGTTCCTATGCAATCCCTTCCCCAAATCAATGTCTTGCTTAACATTAACAAAAAAACAGCAAAAGGCCCTGCCTCTTGTAATCCGCTTTGGGTGTGGAGTTCCCTCTGGAACTTATCTTATTATTGTTTATACATACGCATTGATATCTTGTCAGTTATAACATGAAGCCCAGGTGGTTCTTGAGGGAATGTGACATCAGGACTGTGTTATATTTATGGAGGCACATATTTTTACAACTTTATTTATTTGACGTTTGGAAGGTTACAGTGCAGATAAATAAATGTGAGTTTTTCATTCCCAACATTGTAAGGTGCTATTTCACCAATAGCAAATGTTTTAAGCGACACTATACTGAGGAGTTAAATCATAAAGCATTCAAGTATCTGATATATAAACAAAAATATAAATTAGTTGTGCATCACTGTAAATCCTCAAATCATCTCTGAATTGGTGCTGACACTGTGCTTCTGGAGGGTGGCTACTTTTTGTTCCCCATGGTCCCTGTGTGTGTTGTAAAGTAGCCACCGCTCCAAGCTCACTCCTGTGATGGACTACAATCTCAATAAAAATTAGCAAATTAAACATGAGATTGTAGTCCATCACAGGAGTGAGCTTGGAGTGGTGGCTACTTTACAACACAACAGGGACCATGGGGAACAAAAAGTTGCCACCCTCTAGGACAGTGTCAGCACCAATTCAGAGATGATTTGAGGATCTACAGCTGAGTGATACACAAATATCCATTTTTGTTAATAGGGGACTTGAATGGATTTTTAAGATTTAACTCCTGAGGTTAGTGTCACTTTAAGGTTCCTTTCTTTTGATTTGCCCATATATAGTATTTACAGACAGTCTTCTCTTTTTCTAGAGGACCACCACTAAGACAGCTTGTTAAGTGGATCCACAACACAAAACTGGTGTGGTAGACTACAAAGGGAGGGAAGCCCTGACGTCACCAGAAAGATGAGTCATATTAACTTCTCATTCCGGGACTGATTCCAATAAAAAGAAAGACCACACTAAAAGACATTGCGCCAAAGTAACTCATTACCACAAGCAGATATTTGTGACAGCAAAGAACACTGCCATAAAATTGTAAGTTATTGTTCCATCCTGTTTTTTCCATCTTATAATAAATTCAGTATTTATTCAATAACCAATCAATTCCCATCTTCCCCGGCTCAGTTAATTAATTTTCTCTAAAACAGGAATGTGGGATACAACTGGTTTGACGTCTTATGAAAAATGCTGTGGCCTTGACTGCGACATTAGCATATCTTAAGAATTACAATTAGTACGCCAAAAAAGCAGTGTATTAAGTTTAAAGATAGAAGGCCATTTTACTCTGTGATTTAGGTGTGTATTCCCACATCTAAAATGATACTTAAACTGCATGCAGATTCCTGTAACATTGTTTTTAATGGCACAGTTCTCACCAATACAGTTTCATTTAAAGAATATTGGAGGACATTGCTGCATGTTGTAGTTTTACTGCAGTATTATGGAAGTGTATCTTCATTATGAATCAATGGTAATGAAAGCACTATACACATATTAACATGCACTGCCATAGAAAAAAATGGTTATTAATCATCCTTGAGAACATGCGTTGGTGTAAACCAGAAAATCAGTTTCTAGGCAAAGCATTATACAGTTCTTACCATTACCGTATTTGCCGGCGTATAAGACGACTTTTTCTACTTAAAAACATTCCCCGAAAATCGGTGGTCATCTTATATGTGGGGTATTCAATGTGAACCTTTAGTTGGTTTGAGTCAAGCTGGCCCAAAACGAACGTCCCTGATCTGTCGGCCCGCTGGATGTGCAATAATACTGTATGTACGGTAGCTTCGGCTACATACAGTATACCGTGCTGAGCCAATCACAGCGAGCGATGTACACAACCTCTGCCAATCCGAGCAAGCTTTGTATTCATTAATAGAATACATTGTTCGCCGTGATTGGCTCAGTGCAGTATACTGTATGTGTAGCCCAAGCTACCGTACATACAGTATTATCGCACATGGCTGGTAAACAAGACCCCATCATGGCTCCAGCAAGAAGGAAATATGAAATATGAAGCCTCGGAAGGGGGGAGGGGGTAGTCTTATACGACAAGTATAGCCCAAAACCTATGTTTTAACTGGAAAATTAGGGGATCGTCTTATACACCCAGTCGCCTTATACGCCGGCAAATACGCTACTTTAAGCCCTCGTTCACACCTGAACGTTTTGTAGCGCGTTCTACGCTCGACGAACGCTCTACAAAACACTCAAAAATATCAATCCCATTGTATTCAATGGTCTCGTTCCCACCTTGGCGTATTTCCGCCCGTCCCTAAAGCGCTACAAAACGGCCCACGCCTGAAAAGGTACAGGTACTACTTTGGGCCGTTTTGTTGCGCGTTTCCATTGGGATACAGCCAAGTAGCCTTCGGAAACGTTCGACGGTCGCGCAACTTTTTACCGCGAAACCGCACGACTGTCGCGCGTCAGACGCGCATATGCAATACGCCTAGGTGTGAACGAGACCTAAGTGTGCCTCTGGTGCCACAAGACCAAGGACCTCCAGGTATGATGCCCACACTGACACTCTCACCACCTGGAAGTCCAGTCACCAGGCTGGTTGTCTTTTTGTAACTATGAAACTATTGTTGCAGGAGTTTAACATACAAACAATGCTTGGTGAAGTCGTTCTTTAGCACATTAAAAAAAAGTAGTGTCCATGTACAGCTTGTTAACATATATACATAACCTACCCACATCACACACAGACACATGGTCAGCAATATGTTCTCGTATATGAAGAAAGACTTAATAATGGCTCTAGTATAAGATTTTTAAGCCAAAAATCCAAATGAGGGGGTGTGGCCAGCCTTTGCATTTACAACAAAAATTAACAAATTCAGTCAAATATTATAAAAAGTACTATAATTAAAAATATTACAACCAGGGTGGATTTGATTTAAATCATAATTTTAAAGAGCAACGGTCATCTCCGCTCCGCAGCGGCTCCTCCGCTGACCCGCTGTTGACTCACCGACAGTCCCATTCACTTTAATGGGCCGACTGGTGATGCGGCAGTGACACAGCAAGGTGTGGGATGTGGCGGGCAGCAGGTGAGTGGATTAGCAAAACAATGGGATAAAGGAATATTCCTGAACTTTGTTTTATCATTCCTCTCATGGTTACTTACTGTGAAATTGTGTGAATGCATCAATACAGTGCATGTTATCTCAGCTTGGATTCATTGAATGAGTTTACCAAAAATGTAAATAATGCAGAATATACAGCCTCATGCTACATAACTAAGCTCCATTTCATGCTGAATAAACAATTATTAATGTATCTAAAATAGAAAACTATCTTTAGATACATTTTTACTCCAAAAGCATTTTATTAAATCATACACAGTGTGTATGTGTGTGTATGTATGCATGTTATGTGTGTGATATAGATAGATATAGATAGGTTGCCGTATCACTAAACTCAGTTAAATCTTAAAAATGCATTCAAGAGCATTCCCTATTAACAATACTGGGCCTTATTTGTGCATCACTCGGCTGTAGATCCTCAAATCATCTCTGAATTGCTGCTGACACCATCCTTCTTTCTGGAGGGTGGATACTTTTGTTCTCATGGTCCCTGTGTGTGCGTTGTAACGTCGCCACTGCTCCAAGCTCACTCCGGTAATGGACTACAATCTCATTTAGTTTACTAATTTGTATTGTAGTCTATCACAGGAGTGAGCTTGGAGCAGTGGCGACGTTACAACGCACACACAGGGACCATGAGAACAAAAGTATCCACCCTCCAGAAAGAAGGATGGTGTCAGCAGCAATTCAGAGATGATTTGAGGATCTACAGCCGAGTGATGCACAAATAAGGCCCAGTATTGTTAATAGGGAATGCTCTTGAATGCATTTTTTAAGATTTAACTCCTGAGTTTAGTATCACTTTAAATATATAAACCCATCTGTTCGGGGGACAGTTGAAGCATAATTTAATTAAAGCAAAACTATGGTAAAATTCTAAAATCACATATGTGATATAGGCAAGAATGGGCTCTCTGTTTTTCTAAGAACCTCCTCGAACATTTTATGAATACCTGTTGATCCTGTCAGTACAACCATTGGATTAGCACTTGTGACAACATTATTCTTCCTGCAGTGAAATCACTGAAGCATTGTTGCCCTTGCTGCTGATGTAACATAATAGCTTAGTAGAAAAGGCTTAATAAAGACGCAGGTCCATTCAGTTCTGTGTGTGTGTCTGTACATAAATACATGGCTCTAGTAGGTGCTTAGATGTAGCTGCTAAGATGTTGGTTCAGTTGAACAGCCATACCCAATTTTGTCCACAGCCCTTTAGATTGAAAGCACAATGCTCTATCTGCAGGAGTGTAGGGAAATTCTGAAAACGCCCATCACAGTCCCTTCTACAGCTTCCAGCACTGTCTAGCAGGGTACATGAGAAATCACGCTTACCAGCTGCATTACATTTTAAAAACAAAAAAGGAAATTACATTTTTTTCAAGAAATGTACCTAAGTGGAAAAAAACTAGAGGATATACATGTAGACTTTATGCTTTGGGGTGGGTGTTTCGATAGAAGGGGTTTAGTGTATATGAAATCTATTACTAGCTTTGCCATTATTACATTATGTGCACAGGCATTAATTTCTCAGTTTTATTGTAATTTAAGATCTGTTTTTAAAATTGGTTTTCTGAGCAGCTCTGGTTTAACAGAGACATTCATCCTAACAGAACATTAATGTGTTTGTGTCAAATATAACAGGCTGACTCTGCGATTACGGACCATAACCCAATGTTAATGTAATAACAATTTTGTAAACAGCCTGTTTTGCTCATCCCATGACAGATACAGGTCAGAAACACTGCAGAGTTCACAATTAAGCAAAATCACCAGCTTTAGCACCCAGTGAAAATCTTGTAACATGGTGCCACTAGGAGGTTTGCACAGCTCGGGGAATCTCGGCTCTCCAATACAGGCAGACTCCTACTTACGAATGGAGGTCCCAGGCTGTTCCACTAGTTGTAATGCTACCATGCTTGTGCCGATGTTCTTAGTACTGTACATTACAGGAAGCTTTTAGACGTGCAGGCGAGGAGTGGGTCTGGTTCGTAGTACTGTACCTCCTGTAAATTACAGGAAGCTTTTAGACATGCAGACGAGGAGTGGGTCTGGTTCGTAGTACTGTACCGCCTGTACATTACAGGAAGTTAGACCTGCAGACGAGGAGTGGGTCTGGTTCGTAGTACTGTATATTACAGGAAGTTGTTAGACGTGCAGACAGAGTGCCTGCCTCTTCTTCCAGGTCTGGTACTGTATATTACAGGAAGTTGTACAAACATCTGTCCAAGTTGCATTTAAAGTACAACTCCAGGCAAATTTTTTTTTTTTAGTTTTGGTTAGTATAGTGTGGGGTTAGAGCCACTGTGAGGGCAGCAAAACAAACGTTACAGGGGGGTTAACCCTTCCCTATGCTATCCTAAACTAAAAAAAAAAAAAAATTGGCAGGAGTTGCACTTAAAAAAATGTACCTGTTCCAACTTGCATACAAATTCAACTTAAGACCAAACCTACAGTCCCTATCTTCTTCATCCATTACATTACATGAAAGCCGTACAACCTTAGGAGCCTTCCACGCCATGGTCCTATTATGTGTGCCACACTGTCCATGGAGGCTGCAGTACGTGCTACAAATAATAAATACAGTGTTGCTAAGTCCGCAATCTTTCTGTGTAACTCTTTCACCACACCACCACGCACACACTGCCCGTTCAGCATTGCAGTCATCGGAAGCCCACCCCTCAGCGGGGCGGGCTTGCGATGATCGCAAGTACGATCTGCCTGTCCAAGATGGGCAGATCGTACGTTTTTTAAAATTACTTTACAACCCTCGCAAGACAAAAGTCTTGTGAGGGTTGTACAGTGTATGGCCACCTTCCACCACCTTCAGAAAGGCTCCCTCACCAGATGGGTTGGACTTCAAATTATAAAGGTCATAAAACAGGGATTGACAAATCCCAGGAGCCAGGTAGCCAATGCTTCTTAAAAATTACAGCTGGCGTCTAACTATGAAGTTTAATCTAGTTGTGGTCAATTAAGTTGGCTCCTAAAAAAAAAGTCATTCTGGCTGCTTCATTGGACAGACTGACTTCTGAAATTCAAATTAATTTGTTTACCCCTGATGAGCACATTTCCACCATTACCTCCAGATCTCTCAAACTCAGCGTATCGTAAAACAGTGTCAAGACATTACCCGCTAAACCCTGCTCTATGCATTTGGGCAAATTAGAAGCCATACCTACCCTAAGCATAAAGATGAACCCATGATTTACTGCTAATAGAGATCAACGTGACTAGAGCCTTCGTTTTGTGATGGGACCTTATGTGGATGACAATTCTTCTACACTTGCATGCTGCTGATCATAGTGCTCAGTCCATTAATGTAATGTACGTTTAACTACACGTTTCTTAGTTTTTATGCTGCTTTTTTTTTTACATGTTAAGGGTTTATAAGTTTAATTGAGTATATAGCACAGTAACAGGGGATAGATTCTTTTCCTAAGAAGGTCACAAATGGTAGCCTCCATTTCTTACTGAACAAGTCTTCTTTATATAAAAGATTCTGCCTGGCAGCCCAGATACTTTCTTTACCTCCAGCTGTTAAAAATCAGCCCCTATTCCAAGGAGTGCCAAATTATTTGAATTCACTAACATGGATTAATTGCTTTGCTGATGTGTAGAAGTGTAACCAGCACTTTCAGTCACCACACTACTCCTACAACATAAAGTGACAGCATGAAACGCCTACAAACAGACATCGCCAGCCACAGAGTGGGTGTTTGGTGCTAGAGCACTGACACACACAGCAATCAAAGCGGGTGATGACACATACAACTATCACAGCAAGTGTAAAACCTACATACTTAAGACAGTTGTCATCTATGCACTAAAGGATACTACACGTGTGTGCAACATTCCAGGCCATAGTCAGTGGACAAAACTAATACAAATTAGTGATGCACTGATACCGGTATTTTGGTACCAAGTACGAGTACCTATAATTTTTTTTCCGGTACTCGCAGATACCAAATTACCGAGTAAGGCAAGTCCCATTCAGGAAGCCAGGTGGCGTGTAATGACTCGCCACCTGGCTTCCTGATTAGCCAGGAAGCGTGTAAAGACTCGCCACCCGGCTTCCCATGCTCCCTCGTCACCTGATTGGTCGAGAAGCTGGCCAATCAGGAAGCCAGGCAACGCGCCATTACACGGTGCCAAGCTTCCCGATTGGCCAGAAAGCCGGCTCCACGCTTCCTCATCACCTGGTGACGAGTGAGCATGGAGACGGTCTCTTCCCTGCTGATCGAGAAACCGGGTGGCGAGTCTTTACATGCCGCCTGGCTTCCTTAATGGGACTTCCGGTATCAGTATTCGGTATTGGTGACTAGCGGGGAAAAAAAAATTCGGTAATTTAGTAGTAATGGGAATACCTACTACAGTTGTTTTTGATAATGCAAATCAAAGCTTACTTGAAAAAAAAATCCATTATGTAGGGAGCGTTGCCTTCTGTCTGCCAATCACTTTTAACCATATCCTGGATTCCCCGTGTGCGTTGCATCTCTTTCCCTGCTGACTGATGTGATGCAATCCTGGTTACTGAAAACTAAATATCCCATCATGCATTGCTTCCAGCAAGCAATGATAGTGTTACATTGTTCAGATGTTGAGTTTTAGTTCAGAAGGCAGATTCTAGGAGTTGTGTCCATGCACTAAGGAAGTTACATTCCATTTGCCACAAGTAAGTTTACATCATTCTAGATGGATTTGGTTATTAGGAGTGAGATAGAATTCAACATGGAAATACAAAGTTATGTTTAAGTGATTTTTTTGAACAGGCTGTCAGCACACCTTAAACCACACTTGCATAATTGTCAATGTAGCGCAGAGGATCAACTTGTCAAAAAGGAGGAATAAGAGCATTTAGAGAAAAAGCAACTCCCATCTGCAACACCATCAATGGATCATAAGCTGCCAAGATTTTTTTAGTGGAAAGGTGGAGCAAAAGTGTGTTCATAGCATCTTAGATGAACACAGATTCATTTATCGTGTGTATTCAAGGCTATATAAAACATTGTATGGCCTCGAGTACAACCTCTATAACATAAAGTGGTATTCTATCCATAAAAATAATTGGCACATTTTATACCATATCCAGTATTAAAGATCCAATCCGCTATTGGCACCGAATGGGCTATTTGCCAAAAACAAATTACCTAAATAACCTATCTCCCTTGCCACCCCCCTTTTCCCTACACTGGGAAATCCAGCTTTTATTCCAGCAATAGAAGACCCATGCTTCCAGGAACTAATTCGTTCTCGCATGTACAGAGCACACCATTTTCTTTCTAACCATCGATTGAACAGATGGTGATGGACTCCAGATTGGAGAGCTGGGGATTATGGTGAGCTTTCCCAATTTCTCAATTTCTCAGGTCCCTACCTCAAGCTCATGAATTTGTCCAACCTCTCACATCATTAAAAAACAAATGTGAAAAAAGGTACCTCTGAAAAGCGCTCTCCATAATGTAAAATCTTTAAAACACGCTCTCAAAAAAACATTACATACAAAAGCTAAATTTACACAAAATACCAGGAGTCTGGCTTTAGGCTATGTTAACACCATGTCCGGAGATGTGCAATCGTAGTGCATTTTTGTCACGTTCCGATGCTGGTTTGTGTTGTTTTTTTAACTTAAAATGGGCTTTCAGGGGGGCGTGGCTTGGACATGGCGCCGTGAGCACACGCTTTAGGGGAGCTCTGCAGTCACCGAGCCGGACCGACGTTTTAGAGGACTTTATGCCCTAATTTTCTCCATGCCCAAGGTGCAGAGGACCCACGGCACTCACAGTGACCCCAGAGCTACCTCCCTCTACAATTTCTTCGCCCATCAGTCCCCGATCCCCGCGGCCTCGACTCCATCCAAGATGGCGCTCACCCGCTCCTCAGCGGCCAGTCTCCTGTCAGATAAGAAACAGGGACGGGGCACAGCGATCCTGACACCTGACCAGGGAGAGCCCCGAGACCCAGAATGCCCAGGGCTGTCGAGCCGGTCACTGGACACCTCGTGCCCGGACTCCCCGCCCAGTCCCTCTCTATCCGCTCACATGCTGAGCCTAGATGTACAAGGAGAGAGCGGCCTGCAGGGCCTGCTGCCGCATTTGCCCACTAAAAGGGATCTGGACAATATGACATCTTCTATAGTGGCGGCCCTAAAGAAGGAACTCCATGACCTCACCCACCGCATTGAAGCAGTGGACGACCGTGTCACCTCAGTGGAAACCGCCACCACGTCACACTCGACTTATGGCCCCGCTGCGCCTCACCACCTTTAATGTCAAGGGCCTGGGAGCCCCTGAGAAGAGGTCCAGACTCCTGGTAGACCTGAAAAAGGCAAGTACACAAGTGGCCTTTCTCCAAGAGACCCATTTTAAATCTGACAGGGTACCCAAACTTCAGAACTGGGATTTCCCGTTTTCCTACCACTGTCCGTCCCCCATTGCCAGGTCCAAAGGGGTGAGTATTTTGCTCTCCAGATCAGTGGCATGGACCTTTAGGGACCTTAAAAGTGACCCGGACGGTAGGTACTTATTCGTGAAGGGCTTGATAGGGGACACCATGGTCACCTTAGTGAACCTGTACCTCCCCAACTCAGACCAGGTCTCTTTCTTGCAACGCACACTACCACTTATCCTTGAGTTTGAGGAAGGTGTACTGTTGGTCGGGGGAGACTTTAACTTTGCACTGGAGCCCCTCATGGACGTGTCATGTACTGCCTCCCACCTCCCCTACTCTCGCCTCCGAAAACTCAAATCGGAACTACACCTCCTCCAACTGACTGACGTTTGGCGCATCATGCACCCACAAACTAAGGACTTTACGTTTTACTCCTCTGCGCATAACACGTACTCACGCTTAGACTACTTTTTCCTACGACACAAGGATCTCTCCTTGGTTGTGGATGCGTCCATTGGAGATATCCTGCTCTCAGACCATGCCCCCAGTTCACATGGCGTTGAACCTCCTCCCTTATGTTCCCCGATCCCCCTCGTGGCGTCTGAACGAGTCATTACTACAGGACCCGGGAGTCCGCTCCGAACAGGAATCTGCGCTCCTTTCCTATTTCTCCGAAAATTGTTCTCCGTCCTTGGAACCCACGGTCGTTTGGGAAGCCCATAAATGCGTTATCAGAGGCGTCCTGATCAGACATGGTGCTCGCAGGAAACGGGAGAGGGGGGTAAGAGTAGCCCAGCTGTTCGCCAGACTCCGTACCCTTGAACTTGCACACAAAAAATCCTTAGCAACTACTCATCACAAGGAGCTGGTCTCGCTCAGAACGGAACTAAATGACCTCCTCCTCACCAATATACGGCAGGGCCTCTTGAAAGGCCGCCGTACTCTGTACGAACTATCCAACAAACCGGGCAGGTGCTTGGCCTCAGCTCTGCGGGGTTCCCATCAGACGACACTCATTCCCCACATTACGTCCAGCACAGGAGCAAAACTGACTACATCGGCCGCTATGGCCAGGGAATTCCAGACCTTCTATAGCTCGCTGTACAACCTCAGAGCAGGCCCGGGTACCTCCCCTACCTCCCCCGACGGCACAACTTTGACGCGCTGTGCTGTCACCGGGCAACCAAGCGGTGGGTGGGAATGGAGGAAGACACCAGCTCAGCCTTGGCCGGCATGCCTTACTACCAGGCCATGACCGCAACACCCACCTGAGTCCTAGTGGGGACTGGAATGTTACACTCTTGACTCACTACCTCGCTGCTCTTTACCCCCCCTGCCTCCTCTCCCTCTGGCTCTCTCGCCCCCGCCTCCATCTACCTACCCCTCCTATCTACCCTTACCTTCACCCCCCTCACCCTAACCTATCCCCAACGATACTATACATAAGCAAACTATTGCTCTACTTGTTTCTGAGCGACAGGAATTGTCAACCAACTCATGTTTGCTTATCAATCCCACTTGTCCTTACACTTAAGGATGCGTGAGGCTCACACTACCCTGATGATAGATCTCCGACTGTATCGGCCATGTTGTTTGCATTTACCCGGTTACTGTTTCATTATAATACCTAAGGGCAGCATGGCCATACAATATAATGTCTGCTCTGCTGAGCTGTGTAGCCTTCCCATGTTCGCACTACATGTCATGGACCAACTGTACCTTTTATCTCAGATGCGTATTGCAGATGTGGCTTTATTGCTGAGACACTGTCTCCCTATGTCATTGTATTATACCAATGTACAATAAAGTTGATTTTTGATTGAAAAAAAAAAATGGGCTTTCAGGTGCAGTCCAGTGCGCTTGCATGCATTTTGATGTGTTTCCATGTGTTTCAGTGCATTCCGGACCAAAGAAAATATGAGACAAGCAGGATTTTCTTTGTCTGGACCAGAACGGACTGCACTGTGCAAACAGAGCCCAGAAATACCATACGGATACATTAGAATGCTTTTTTTGGCCCGGGAAACAAACTGTTCTGTCCTGGACATGGTGTGAACAGGCCCTAAAAGTTGTTACCCGCTGGTGCAAAACATGAGCTCTGAATCAGGTACCCATGTGTACTTGGAACACATGCTGGAGGTGTGGACAGTTCATTAGACACATCCTAGAGGTCTTTTAGTCCTGTGATGTCCTCAAACCATTCTGGGATGAAGTGTGGTACATTTCCCCAAAACATTTACAGATTTCACAATCCCCACTGTTCTGGCCTTTTTCCTTTTACACACTAGTATCAGTGCATCCCTAATATGTATAATATACTGTAAATATACACACACACCCCATATGATCACAGCCAAACAGCTCCCATTAGCTCCCACAGCAATAACCGAGAACCTATTAGAATTCAAAACCTACAAACAGATTACTGACTGGCTGCTGCTAAAAATAACGGCAGATTCGTTTTAGCCATAAATTTAAACTTTGGCCAGTTTTGTTTTTTTTTTCTTTTGGAGAGAACAAGGAATGGTTAAACCTGTGGCAAGGCTTTTATTGCGAATGGCAACCATTCAGATGAATTTACAACTGAGAATACACTATACAATCTGTGCAATCGCCTTTAGATCCACCATCAACTATGTAGTGCAAGGGTCTGTCTGATAGGATACAATTCAAATTGATTGTTTAGGTTTGTGCTCATATTGCATAGTTTTGGTAATTGTATAAAGATTGTACAGTATATGGGCAGCCGATAATGCAATAAAGAGTAGAGCAGGAAGGGGGTTTTCTGTAGGGTACCATTAATGACCCACCATAGGGACAAGGTAGTTGAGGAAAAGCAAATCTCCCCAACTGGGACTCAGACAACAGTAAAGACCTGGCAGACACTCTAATCCTTGCCCACTCTATCCAAAAAATGTTATAGCTGTAGATTTACTTCAAGCCAAGACATGCAAGCTTTAAAGTTTAAGCATAGATGCAGAAAACATATTGTGCTGTGATAGAACACAAGTCATCTGTCAAATCTGCCTATAGCAAAGCATCAGTCATGTGTTTTGTAAATGGTGAGCAAATGTAATGTCCATCGATTCTTGCCACACAGCTCCTAATTGGCTGTATTGATCAGCTTTAATTGACCTTACTATTTCAAATAGGCATATTTTGTTAATGCTTGGAATTGATCCCAGCAGTGGAGACTTGGTTACTGGCAGTGGACTACAGTTCAATAATTATACAGATATATTGAAATGTGCTGGTGTTGTATCCCAGCCATTAAATATGGACTAAGGGCATAGTGCGAGTCATCCTAAAAAGCCTTAAAGCGGAACTCCAGCCTTCCCCCCTTCAGTCTTGCACAGTTAAGGTGCCCATACACCTTACAATTGTACTATATTACTGCAGATTTTCTGTGGTCAGATGGAAAAAGTGCAACAGATTGGTCCAGGTGGAGATTACTCCATCCACACAGTTAAGTGTAGATGGAGGAATCTGTTGCACCTTTTCCATCTGACCACAGAAAATCTGCAGATAATTGTAAGGTCATGTATGGCCAGCTTTATACAGCCTCATCTCCTGTTCTAAAATTGCTTACTGCACACTGTGAGCTTCTCAAAATGTGCATTAGAAGCTCTGTCAGATAGTTAGATAGCCTCAATTCCTGGCTGAAGGAAGTCCAGAATCATCTAGTTCTTTCCTCCCCAGCCTTACTGTCCCTGGCCCCCCGCTTTCATTTCTGTTTTTAGGAAGCTATGTGCAGCACCCTGCGACCTCTCCCACCCACCATGATCTACCTGCCTTGTTTAGAGAGCCACAGAGACTAGCTGAAATGCAATGTTTTGGGGCTATCCATTAACTCTTTCAGTTGTTGCAATTCTGTCCCTATTTCAGTTATAAAATTCCATAGTAAGAATAATACTAAATTGTACATAACCACTCAGTCATTAAATGAGAACTATGGGGTTAGGTCATTTCCCCATAGTTCTCGTAAGGGTAACGGGAGGACACAAACTAGCGTCCTCCCGTCACCCTAAGCCCAGTATACCGCAAGCTATTGCTCGCAGTATACGGAGAGGCCGCAGCTGAAACGGATCCCGACAATTATGTCTGGATCCGCCTAGCTGCGTGAGTGACAGCTGGCTTGGCCTATCTAGAGGCAGAGCCAGCTGTACCCGCCCCCTGCCTCGTCCGTTCCGCCAGTCAGCGCTGGAGGATCGGAGCGGAGAATCCAGTCCCTCCCCTGTCACGGCAGAGAGCCGTGACAGGATCGAGAAGTGAGCGAACGCCGGTATGAGTTCGCTCACTTCCCGATCTACCGAGCCGACCTGTGACAGTTTCATTGTCACAGGTCGGCTAGAACTATGAGGATGAGTGAAAATCACTCACCTCATAGTTCTCCTTTAAGGAGCCCATGGCACATACTGGTTTATGTCTTTATGTGCCGATTATGGCTATATCCTACACAGGAAATAATGAATCCCTGGTGAATTGTGCCAGCTTTGAGTCTAAATTACTGCCCACTATGTTTAAGCCCTAAAGAAGGGGGAGGTCTTTATGCCTCCGAAATGCGTTGGCTATTCTGGGTTGTCATTTGTGAACACATTCTATTAATATAAGTGGACATTTAGTGGGCGTGTACAAAACATAAATCTAGTTAAAGAGAGCAAGATTTCACACCCCAATTCGTAAATCCTTGAAAGCTATATGAAGTAAATTCCACTTCTGGATGCTCGTACTTTTTTGTTTGGCTCCCTCATTGGACTTTAAATCAGGGATGCACGTATCGGTGCCGATGGCGAGTACTCCTACTCGCCCAAATGCTCCGATGCCTAGCCCAATACTTCCGGCATCAGGAAGCTGGGGGCAGCGAGTCATTACACGCTGCCCTGCTTTCTGATTGGCCGGGAAGCCAGCTCCATGTTCCCTCGTCACTTGTCGAGAAGCCGGCCAATCAGGAAGCCAGGCAGCGAGTCCTTACCCGCCCCCCCACTTCATGATTGGTCAGAAAGCCATCTCCATGCTTCCTCGTCACCTGGTGATGAGGAAGAATGGAGACGGCTTCCCTGCTAATCAGGAAGCCAGGTGGCAAGTCATTACACGCCGCCTGGCTTCCTTAATGGGAATTCCGGTATCGGTATCAGCGAGTAACGGAAAAAAAATATCCCTACTTTTATATATCTTGAATTCTGTGTTCCTTTGTTTGAGGGACACCCAATTTTCATGAGTGGCCTCACCAGAGCCATTGTGGATTATATTCTGACCAAACCTCTGATCCCCTCAGTTCAGATACGTTAAGCCATGGCCACATACAGAAACAAAAATTTAAATTTTTGCATGCGCCATACCCATGTGGTATATCCCTATATTTTCACAGAAAGTATTATTTTAAACCGTAACACGTCACATATGTGACCATTTTAAGCAAACATTCTTAGCAGAGTTTTCTTTACCATGCATAGGTAACTGTTAGAGTACATGTTCAAGGCTCTTACAGACAGCCATTAATGTGCTCTCTTGACAACCATTATACAGAGTCTGTATTCAAGAATGCTGACATCCATCAGACACTACTACGGTAATCCTCTTATGACAAGTGTACGTTGCAAAAACACACCAACGGCTATGACGCTTTAGAGGCATTACACAAAAGCTCTCGGCACGCATTACGCTGCTTTAGTGCATTTTTACTAAATACCACCAGCATGTATTGCATACCCTAATGCATCAATTACAGTCAGAGTGATATACTCAGGTACTTATATTTAAAGCATGTAAGAGAAGGTCTTACTCTAATGGACTCACACTGAGTACCATCATTATGTTTAGGCGTTTATGCCATTCTAAGCAAACCTTAAAATGACTAATGCAATAAACGGAGCTATGCCTGCTTACCATTGGTCCTATTTAATAAAAGTTCTTATTCTTGAGTACAATACCCATAATGACCAAATCAAGAATAGTCTCTGCTGAAAATCGAGCAGTCCCAATTTGATAGGGAAGCCTCCCATCCACCCCATGATGCTCCTATTCACCCTACGTGCCTTTGAAACCATGTTCATTTGTGAAATCGCTGAGAGATACCTAATGTTTCTGGCCATGAGGGAGAACATGACCTTGCTCCCAGAATGCAGTGCTTAGACCTGAGCAGCCAGTCACCATGGCCAATCACTGCCACATGAGGTAGCAGAAAATGTCAAACCTTGTGTAAGCTGACAGTGATCAACATGGAACCTAACCATGACTTAGTATCTGTGATCCTGAAGGTGAACTGAGCAGTGGGGAAACAGAGAAGTATTAGGTGGGGGTTGCCTATCAAGAGAAGGCCATATATGTTACCGTATATTTCACGTGATTATTAAATAAACATGGGTTCACTTAGTTTACATGTGTGTAATCTTTGAACTGGGACATTCAACGGGACCCATAATTAATATTTGTGAAATATAGTGATTATTAGTGGGAACCTATATTTGCGCTTAAACAGTGACAAGCTGACAGCTGAGGTCCCAGAAAGCTGTGGCCTCAATAACAAGTATAGCCATCTAAAAAAAGCTGGACACTTGTGGCTTAGCTAAAGTGCTAAAAATGTTTGCTAAGCTCTTGGGTAAGCTGTCCATACCCACCAAAAAAAAAACAAAAAAAAAAACTGACAATTATCACCCAGGCCAGCAGCCCCCAAAACTACAGCTTCCTTGTGATGTAGACTGGTCCTTGCATTGAGAAGGGCCTCAAGGGCTTTCTGATCGCAAGCCACAGTAGGTGAGCTGCTGTATGCATAGAGGCAAAGTGTCCCAGCACCTGGTAAAGTACCAGACATCAGGTGGAGAGATCTCCTTCCGGTTAGTGCTTGTGTAGTCCATATATAGAGGACAAGTACAGGACATGGAACCCCCACACTGGTAAGTGCCACTGAATACCAATGCTGGGGGGCCATTTCCCACTGACACAGGGGCACCATTCCTTCCAATAACCATTGACAAAGGAGCACCATTCCTCCCACTGATCATGGGCACTGTTCCTCCCACTGACCATTGACACTAGGGATGCACCGATACTAATATTGGTATCAGTGCCAATACAGAGTATTTGGGCAAGTACTCGTACTTGCCCAAATGCTCCGATGCCTAGCCCAATACCAGAGCTTCCGGTATCAGGAAGCTGGGCAGCGAGTCATTACACACTGCCTGGCTTCCTGTTTGGCCAGGAAGCTGGCTCCACTTGGTGACAAGGGAGCATGGAGCCGGCTTCCCAGCCAATCAGGAAGCTGGGCAGTGTGTAATGACTCACCGCCCACCTTCCTGATTGGTCGAGAAGCTTGCAAATCAGAAAACCAGGCGGCAAGTCATTACATGCCCCCCCGGCTTCCTGATTGGCCAGAAAGCTGGCTTCATGCTTGATCGTCAACTGGTGATGAGGAAGCATGGAGACGGCTTCCATGCTAATCGGGAAGCCGGGTGGCGAGTCATTACATTCCGCCTGGCTTCCTTAATGGGACTTGCGGTATGGGTGAGTACTGGGGGAAAGAAAATTATCGGTACTCGTTCCCCAAAGAACGGTATTGGTGCATCCCTAATTGACACAGAGGCACATATTATTCACACCGACCACCAACGCTAGAGCATTTTTAACTTTTTCCTTTAACCGATGTAGACGTATTGTTTACTTTACCAATGCAGGGACATATTTTACTTTCAAAGACATAGGGGCATTTTTTACTCCAGGGAACACTGACATAGGAGCTTTTTTTTACTTCCACTGACATAGGGCCATTTTTTACTTCCACTGATGAGGCATTATTTACTCCCACTGAATACCGACTGAAGGGAATTATTACTCCCACTGACCACTGTTGCTTGGCCATTTTTTCTATTCCTACTGACCCTAGTCTGGACTTTGGTGGTCCTCGAAATGGTTAGGGTTAAATAAGAGCTCTTCACACTTTCCATCCAGTCAGAGGATCATCCTCCATCATTTCACTGAATGTCTGACACTTACAGGCAAGCTAACATGATGCAGCAAATATCAACTCCATAAGGAATTTTCACATTGATCTCCAATTTAAAAAGGCCTTGAGATAAAAGTATTTAGTGATCTTGCCCTTAGGCAGAAGTAAACGGTCTAAGCAAACCATATACAAATACATATGTAATATATAAATCTCTCAAATGATCTATTTGCATATATCACCGTCCACTGGGCAAAATTTAGTAATGTAACCCATCAGATTCCATTCATGCAGATTAATGTAGATCTAAACTCAATCTCTAAAATCTTATATAATCTTTATCATATTGTACATTCATGCGCTGTATCCAATCTCTTTAAATATGCGGGTTTCATTAAAATAAAGATTGTTGAACCTAAAAAGGTCCAAATTTCAGAAATTTTCTTTTATGGGATGATAAAATGTCTTCCAATTGTGCCCCTGCGTTGACACTACAGGTGGCCCTGCTGACCCGTTGCACAGACATGGTCCACCATTGCCACCATCAGGGAATAGGTGGGTCCAGTCACACTACTGCATTACGGTAATACATAATAACTAGTGGTATTTGCGCGTTACATTAGGGCAGCCTATTCATTTTGAGCAGCAGCAGCACGCAATATTTCACAGATACGTCACACCTTTGCCTTGCGGTGCAATTAGACCTCAAGTGCATTGTGGCAATGAGCAGTAAAATGCACCTCTTTACAGTGCGCTAATGCAACGCTCTAGTCTGAACAGGTCCTAATGATGTACTGCCAACAAAGAGGGAGTGCATGTATATATGAAGTGGATGAAAGACTGAAAGAGATTTTCAGCACAAGGGCCCCATTCATACTTTGGTGTTGCATGAGCGCATGCCAAAGCACACGTTCACGCACCACACTAAAAATGTGCAACTGGCATGCGGTGCCATTACCACACGCGTGGCCAAAAACGTGTGAAGCTTGCAGCTGAGAAAAGCCACATCTTTGCGCATTTGTTGCATGTACAGCAGCCCACTGAAACGAGTGGGCTGGCGCGCTGCAAAACAAACGCCCACAAACACATGGTCCAAAAAACCGCAGGAAGCCGGAAATGGTGCATGAGCTTCTTTGCTGCATTTGTTGCGCGTGCAGCAGCCCACTAAAATGAATTGCCTGGCACATCAGACGTGCGGTAAATGTGGACAAACAGGATGCAGGGTCATGCACGCCGTCATGCACGCCGTGGGTGAACGTGAAGTGTAAATGCAGCCTAAGACCTTGTTCACACGTAAAGCTGTGGGGCAGTAAAATCAAATGGTTGATCTGCATGTCTATTGTCCCCGGCCACCCACTAAAAATGTAGCATTGCAGGTGGCCACAATGCATTTTGCTTTCAGCAGGCTGTGCCTCCTGCCAAACACAACCGATAAATGGGATCAAACTGCAACCGTGTGCCAAATGCTTGGCACACAGTTGTAATGCAGTAGTTCCATGTAAACTTCCCCCTTGAGATTTCGTAGGTGGCCTGAATGCCTGGAAGCCCTTGCTCCACCACCCTCTGAAAAGCAATCCACTGCAGATCACCTTACAGAGGGGTTGTAGACCATCGCTTATGTGAACACGTATGTGAAAGAGCAACGGAAGGAAGAATTAAAAAACAAAAAAAAAAACAAACTGTATTTTATGGAGAAATAAAGAAAAAAAAAACAGTGCTTTAGCATACTAAAAGTGATCCAATTTTGTTTCAAATATACTAATAGGCAAGCAAAAGCAGATTCGATATTGGTTGCTGCGAGTACTTATTGCTTTTGTACGCTGTTATTAAGCCAAAACCTGAATCCATGTATAGAATTCATTATATTTCACCTGTTTAACATTCAGGAAATTCATAGATCCTTCCAAGAAAACACTCTGTTAGCACTGCCAGCTGATTTAAAACTCATATACATACTACAGCAGAATCTTCCGCCAACACTCATCAGCTTCGCTCTCCCGACTCCCTTCCATAAAGCGTCCCTGCAATAGATCAGTGCATCGCAGGCACGATAGAATATTGTTGACCTGATCGAAACTGAATGTCCTTTCGGCTAAAAACATATACACTACACTACGGTCCGGCTGAATACAAATCAATGTAACAAGCCCTTTTGTCCAAAACACCAGCTAATAACCATTTACATGCAAAAAGCCAGATGCATTGATTTGCAAAGCAGTGTGGTCCCTTCTGGCACGGCCCAGAACTAATACACTTAAACCCTTATTGTGCTCAGGGACACGGCACCTCCCCGTATGACCTGCAAGTGATAGGCTAAGCACACTCAGCATTACGTGCCAATAATAACATTAGCGTGACTCATGGCTCCACATTCAGGAAGCCCCTTATCCAGCCACCAGTAAACGCTCCTGGAAATTGGAAGGGCCGCTTATAGTCGTCTCCATTCGTTTTATGACAACGTTACTTTCTGCAAAATGCCTGATCAACTTAGCATTGATTTCCACGCTCTTGTTCAGACTTGTCACCACATAATTGCACAAATTGCACTTACGGTAGTTAATCGTCACTCTGGATCTCCAGAGGATTCATGAAAAGTGTGTTACCGTTCACCTATCACCAGGCTGCCAACAAACTGGGCTGAAGCTGTAATAATTCACACAACAGTGACAAACAGCACAAAATGCCAAACACAAAAACTTGTCATGTAGCACGTATAGGTAGGGGAGCATGTCTCTTAAAAAAAAAAAAAAAATAACTAATACTAGCTAGGCCCCCCTGTCAAAGCCTCGCAGTGTATACAAGTACAGGTATTCCTCACTTAACGACCGAGTTCCGTTCCTACGACCAGGTCGTTAAACTTATTGGTTGTTAAGTGAGGAACTCTATACAGTACTGTACTGCATTAGTACAGTACGGTATAGCGTTGCCGATGTACAGTACCGAACAGTGTACTGTACATCGGGCAATGAAAATACTTACCGGGACCCGCAGTGAAGATCGGAGGACACAACTTCCGCCGCCGACACGGCGCACTGATGCTGACGCGCAAGGTCAGAGGTCGATCGGCGGTCCGTCGTAAGTGCGAGTAGTCGCAAAACAGGTAAGTCGGTAAGCGAGGAACATCTGTATAACATAGAGGAACATACGCACCAATGCAATAACAAAGAGTGCCAAGGCCTTTTTCTTTTTATACACACACACACACTTTAGGCCTGAAAATTACTGCAAACCCTCAAACATTATATGTTTTCTGAGAGCCAAGACCCGGTAGAAGTAATTGGCGGCAGTTGCACAGTTTTATACTGCACGATATTAGCGCAACTCTTTATCAAACCGCAGGATTTTGTAAAAAATACACAAGTTAAATTTAGTGCCCCAAAACACAAAATAATACCCATTTCTTTGAGGTTGAGGTTACGGCGAGTAAATCGATACCAAACATGCCCAGGTTAAAAATTGTGTGCGTCTGTGAAACGGCGACAAAATTCAGTACCCCAAATAGTCCATAGACAACGCTTTAAGAGGCCCTACAGGTCATCAGTTTAGAGACGTGTAAATGTTGGCCCTACAATTATTGCCAGTGACTGACTATGTACATCACTGGTCACTAAGTGGTTAAAAAAAGGGATGATACTAAATGCACAGCACAAGTGCTTATTAAGGCTCTATTCACACATGGCGTTTGCCACGCAGGAATAGAGCAAACGTTAACATTTGCACGGAATCCGCCCATATAATCTCGCTTGGACTTTTTGCAGGACATGCGTTTTCATACCACACGGACATTGCCCTAGTGTGAACAATGCACATTGGATTGCATTGTTTTTCATGTTTAGCGCATTTCCACACAAAAACTGCTCATGTGTGAATGGAGCCTAAAGCTGAACTCCAGGCAAACAGCGAAATACACAGATTCCATGGAGGAAGCGGTTTCACCTACCAAAGCATCTGCATTTCTTTTCACCCACTCCTGAGATTTACCCATCTTTGCCACAAAGTACAGTCCATCCGACAGAGCAGGAGACACGATTATTCTCTACTGCAGTTGAGAAGAACTTAGAGGTCTTGTCCCTCTCCAAGCCTGTAACCATTGCTCTGCCACTCCGCTTTCTTCCCCCATCATCATGGTCCTTTTTAGCACATTAGCGCCGCAGCAGAAATAAATGTGCTACTTCCCTATCTCCCCTTCTGAGCTTTGCTGCACAGGGACTGTACAAGGCTGATACCAAGTCAAATTTAGGTACAGAAGCTACATGTATTTTAAAAATAAATGTAATTATGTAGTAATGAATAAAGTTGGATTCATCTTTTATATGTGCCTGACATTTTAAAAGGTCAAAAGGTACCTGTTGGGTTGGCATAAAGCAAATCTAAAGCTGGCCATACACCTATAGATTATCTGCAGATATTCTATGGTCAGATGGAAAAAGTGCAACAGATTCCTCCATCTACGCTAAACTGTGTGGATGGAGGAATCTCCCGCTGGGCCAAGCTTCAGTATCTTGCTAGTCGGCACTGCTGGCTCTCAAAACACCTGAACAATGCCTGCATCCAATCAGATTGTTCAGGTATGTTCAGCTTAAAACTTGTTTTTCTTATTATTGGCAGCTGTATGCCAACCTCAAGTGTCAGTCGGTGCCGGCTAGAAAGTCCAGGTAGCAGTTTACTAGTATCAAACTACAGGTTTGCTTTAAAAAAGGGAGGTTACACACAGTTGTGCTCCTTAATCAGAGTGTTAAGTACTGCTGATAGGCTAGATAAATCTTCCCTAATTGTAAAGACCTATCACAACATCTGGTACTATAACCCACATTTTTACTGCACCAGCAGGCATCTATAAAATGCGTCTTTACACCTCACTCTTGCTGTACTCTTCTTCCCTGACAGTTCGTAGCAGCGGTAGCAGTGACTCTTTTCAAGGTATTTAAAATGTCAAAAATCATTTCATGTGTCAAGACTAAGTGACACACAGCTTTGCATTGCCATACGCCATTCGCTGCAATGTGAACGGATACAAAAAACACTACAACATCACAACACACATGGTGGTACATGTAAGAGCTGTTCCCATCACTAAAATGGGCAGTCCACCCATCTGCCTCATGTCAAGAGTAGTTAATACTGCGATGGGTGGTGCAGAAGGTAGAAAGTAGATTCATCAGATGTTTCAAACAC
Organism: Nanorana parkeri; assembly: GCF_000935625.1. Classification (NCBI taxonomy): domain Eukaryota; kingdom Metazoa; phylum Chordata; class Amphibia; order Anura; family Dicroglossidae; genus Nanorana; species Nanorana parkeri. The sequence continues at coordinate 463,956 of NW_017307058.1, read as the reverse complement.
TGAAATATTCTAGAACAGGTTTATATTTAAACCGTAGCCAGCTATTCATCAACGAGAAGTTCAAAAATGCCTCACCAGTTTAAAGGAGTACTAAAGTCCAATCATATACTATCCTGTTATAACATCAGCATTGGAATAGGAATACATACTAGAGTTGTTTTTGATAATGCAATCAAAGCTTACTTGAAAAAAATTCTTATATGTATTGAGTGCTGCCTTCTGTCTGCCCATCACTTTCACCAACTCCCTAGATTCCCAGTGTGCTCTGCATCTCTTTCCCTGCTGCTTGATGTGACACAATCTTGATTTCTCAAGACTACATTTCCCATGATGCACTGCTTCCAGAAAGCAATAATAATAATTAGGGATGCACAGATACTTTGAGTACCAGTGCAGATACCAGGCATTTTCATGAGAACTACCAGGGTTGCAGCTGGGACCTGGCTCTGGCGCTCCACCACTGTCCTGAAATCATTAGTCTGTATTGTTTTAGAAAAACTGTCACATGACAATAAACAAAAATCTATCAGTACCCGGCAAGTACTAGTACTCGTACTCGCAAAACTGGTATCTGTGCATCCTTTTATTTATATTTATAAAAACAAAATCGTACATTAAAACAGAGATGTACAAATCCCAGGAGCTCCGTGTGCTCCTTACAAATGACAGCTGCCTCCTAAATTTTGAATTTTTCTCTAGTGTAGTCTTGGAGCTCAAAAGTATCGGTACATGTACTCGTACTTGTACCGAGTACTGTACTTGGTATCTGTGCAACCCTAATAATATTACATTGTTCAGATATTGAGTTATAGTTCAGAAGGCAGGTTTTGTAAGTTGTGCATCCTATGGGCAGTAAGTTTACAAACTTCTAGATGGATATGGTTTTTAGGAGTGGGATAGAACTTATGGAAATTCAATATAGATGACACACACATTTATTTTTAGTTTTTGACCATAGATACCCTTTAAGCCTAGATACGGTTGAGCACACTGAGCACAGGTTATTCTACTCGACCATATTTTATTTTATGGTACGCTCCTTATGACATCACATTCATCTCGGTGTGTTTGTTCCTGTAATATTCTCATCTTTATCACGGACTAAACTGATTTGCCCTTTATCACTTCATAGAAACGCCATGTTTGTTCTCTCTTCCTCGCTTCTCATAATTATCCAGGAACGGATATATTGTGGATATGCCTCAATCATCCACGAAAAAAGTAATCCATAACATAACAGTTGGACTGGCTCTAGCCCAAATATCAGTTACTCGTTAACCTACAAAGATATACAAGGTCATTAAATGGTCACACAACATACTACGGCCTGGATATATAAAACGAAGGCAGTTGTAGACTCTAGACCAGCCAAACCTTGCTGTGGTAAAAACCAGGGATGCACCGATACCGGTATTTCGGTACCGGTATTTATTTTCTGGTACTCGCCGATGCCAAATACCGAGTACCGGAAGTCCCATTCAGGAAGCCAGGCGGCGTGTAATGACTCGCCACCTGGCTTCCCAATTAGCCGGGAAGCGTGTAAAGACTGGCCACCCTGCTTCCCGATTAGCAAGGAAGCCACCCCATGCTTCTTGTCATTATGTGACGAGAAAGCATGGAGCCGGCTTGCTGGTCAATCATGGAATCTGGGCGCCGTGTAATGATGCGGCGCATGGCCTCCTGATTGGCCAGGAAGCCGGCTCCATGCTCCCTCGTCATGAGGTGACGAGGGAGAATGAAGCCGGCTATCCGGCCAATCAGAAAGCTGGGCGCTGCTTCATTACACGGCGCCCGGCTTCCATGATTGGTCGGGAAGCTGGCCAATCAGGAAGCTGGGCAGCGTGTAATGATGCACTGCCCGGCTTCCCGATACAGGAAAAATCGGGCTAGGCATCGGAGTATTTGGGCGAGTACTCGCCTAAATACTCGGTATCGGCACCCATACTAGTATCGGTGCATCCCTAGTATAAACTACAAACCCCATTATGCAACTGCTTCTCAAAGTCATGCCTGTGACTGTCAAGAGTCTTGCAATGCCTAATGGAATTTGTAGTTTCACCACAGCTGGAGGGCCAAGGCTTGCCTACCTTTGCTGTAGACTACACTCTTACGAAGATTGGGCGGGTTACTACAAGTCAATCGACAAAAAGGTTTCATGCCGAAGCTTCCTAAGTGCCAAAAGATGAAATAAGGGACAACTTTGTTGTGACCTAAGGGTCAAGGATTCCCCTAAAGAGTTACCACTGCCATTAATTTCTAAGCCTTGCGCCATTGTCTTTACACAGGTAATCCATTTAGAATACAGAACACACACTTGTTCAAGCAGCAAAAACAAACCTATACAAAGCGAGCAGTTAGGTCTACTCCTCTTTTCAGTATGAAGAGGGATAAACTGGAAATCCAAGTACAAGTCGCTATAAAAATATAGATTGGAAATAAAAAGTCTGTTGATGTTACACCTGGTGCTAGGTTTCACACCAAGGGTGGAAAGTTAATAAAATCAGAAGGCAATTAATCCAATCTAGGGGTCATGGGGCAAACGTAAAGCTAAAGTCTAATCTGCTTATATTTTGCTTTTCCTAGTCCCCCACACCCCCAACAGCAGGCCAATGACATTTTAAAATCTCATTACAAACCTTTCACAGAATTTGTAGTATAAGCGTTCTGTGAATGGAGGACAGGCAGATGAATGACAGGATTCACCTCCTCCAATCACAGAATGCTTTGTATCAGGGAACAAATACTAGAAATTCTGTTAGTGAGCGAGAGAAGAGGAAGGGGGGGGGCGAGTGGTGCCAATGGTTTACAGACACAAGTGCTGATCTTCGACCCTGCAGTGCTGCAGGATCACGTCTGTTGGAAGTATCCGGCCATTGTATTAACTTTTTTCTAATTTATAAAATTTTTAGAGAAAATAAAACCGTGACAGGTTTTTTCCCTAAAAAATGTTTTCGCTCCAATTCTGAAGTTAAATTGCACCCTTGCCATACGTAGGCCATGTAGAACAAAATGAGTTTTGAGGCGTTACATGTTACAAAATAAATAAATCTTACAGCCACTGTCATTTATATGGTATAGGTTGAAAGAACTTGTTTCCAGTCTTGGTTTCAAAAAGTATATTATCCAATGGGCAAAAAAAGCATTTTTAGAAGAAGTCATTAATACCGTGTTTCCCCCGAAAATAAGACAGTGTCTTATGCTACCCCGAAGGTAAGACCTAGCGCTATCTTCAGCGATGTCTGTAATACAAGACCTACCACCGAACTAGGTCTTATTTTCGGGGTAGGTCTTACTTTTGGGGAAACACGGTAGTAGGACCATATTACCTTCATGACAGGTTTACCAATGAATGATATGCACAATCTTTACTGTTTCCAACACTTCACATTTGTATTCCTGCATTAAAAGAGAACTATGAGGTGAGTGCTTTTCACTCACCTCATAGTTCTAGCCGACCTGTGACAATGAGACTGTCACAGGTCGGCTCAGTAGATCGGGAGGTGAGCCAACACATACCGGCGTTCACTCACTTCTCGATCCTGTCACAGCTCTCTGCCGTGACAGGGGAGGGGCTGGATTCCCCCCTCCCCGATCCTCCAGCACTGACTGGCGGATCGGACGTGGAGGGGGCGGGTACAGCTGGCTCTGCCTCTAGATAGGCAGAGCCAGCTGTCACTCACGCAGTTGGGCGGATCCAGACATAATTGTCGGGATCCGCTTCAGCTGCGGCGTCAGTATACCGCGCGGGCGTTAGTTTGTGTCCTCCCGTTAGCCTAAGGGGAACTATGGGGAAAAGCCTTAACCCCATAGTTCTCCTTTAAAGTGACACTAAACATAGGAGATAAATCTTAAAAATGCATTCAGGTACCTTAAAGTAATATTTAAGCTTCATTTTTTTTTTATATTTCCAGCAGGCCCACCTTTGCCTAAAACTGCTGTTTTTTAAAAAGTCTTAAATTCCTCATTTACTAGTGGGTCCCCGCAGCTTTCTCCACCTGCCCCGTGCACGGGTTCCTTCATCAGCTAAGCAGCTCCTGTGGAGGCACCCGTGCATGCTCGTTCCCGGCCATGCCCGCAGTAGCTGTGTGCGTCCATAGACCCACACAGCCCTGCAACAGGCCACGGCCCTCTTCCCCGCCCAACAGTTTGATTGATGGCAGAAGTAGCCTATGGCTCCTCTGCCATCAGTATCCTCCCCACGCAACTAGGAAGTTCAGTAAACGGAGAACAGCTTCAGGACCGGTGGCGGTGAAAGGAGGCGCTGACAGGTAAGTGTGGTGGGGGGCAAGGGGGAGAGAAAAAAAAAGGTACTGGGCGGTTTTCACCCTCATCCAGAGAATGCATTAAAGAAAAAATACGCCAAGACCTTAATACTACTTTAACTATTAACAGCAATGGGGGGGAATTTATCAAAACTGGAGCAGACAAAATATGGAGCAGTTGCCCATGGCAACCAGTCAGCGTCTCTCTTCAGTTTGCTCAGTTGAGATTTGAAAAAGATAGAAGCTGATTGGTTGCCATGCAAATTTGCTCCAGATTTTGTCTGCTCCCGTTTTGATAAATTCGCCCCAATGTATCTTGTGTATCGCTCAGCTGTAGATCCTCAAATCAACTGAGGCCTCGTTCACACCAAACACATTGCATTCCGGCCAGAACACACTGCATCGCAAGCACTATTTTGTTTGTACCGTGTGATCCCGTGCGGCCGATGACATTGCTGCCGGAGGGTGTGGCTACAGTGCCATTCACTTCAATAGGCCGCCACGCTCCCTACAACATAGTGAGCCGGCCGCAATGCGAAGCCGAAACGCACTGTGTTTGGTGTGAACGAGGCCTGAATCGGTGCAGACACTGTCCTTCTGGTGAGTGGCTACTTTTGTTCCCCATGGTCCCTGTTTGTGTTGTAAAGTAGTCACCACTCCAAGCTCACTCCCGTGATGGACTACAATCTCATGATTACCGCTAGTTTACTAATTTGTATTGAAATTATAGTTAGGGTACTTAAATGCATTTAAAAGGTTTAACTCCTCGGTTTAGTGTCGCTTTAAAATGAACCACAAGTATCTTTATCATCTTTAAAATAATATGCCATGACTAAATACAATATAACCATCCAAACAAAACTTTGCAGATAATAAGACCACCCCACATGAGTACACAAACCACGATTTTTCCATGGCTACACCGCTTTACAAACACACTAAAGGATCTTCCTGTTACTATGCAATATACTATTACTCCAGATAATATCCTCCACACAGGACAAGGATCATCCCACAGATATATGCACACACTGATTGGGGGTTGGGACACGCAGGCCAATACACACAGGGATAGAAATTGTTAATTTATACCAGCCATGAAAAGAAAGCACAGGAAGGAAAGAAAACAGGAAGAAAAATCATTAAATACGTGCTGTGGGTCCCTGTTGCCAACTCAAAGATTAAAGCAGGGCTTTCTAAACCATGTCCTGTTTTTTTTGTTTTGGTTTTTTATTTGTATTATTTTTTTACAGTGATCTTAAAGGCCTATTCCACTTCCTGCAAAAAAAAAACACACTCATACTGCAACCAGAAAAAAATGTGCAGTTATTAATTGATTGCATCGTAGCCTGCAAAGCACTGCAACCATGATCATCAATGCGCTACAAGTGCGAGCACTGCAAGGTTTAAGTGCTCGTTTTGGTCTAGGAGCAAAAATAAAGCTAGCGCTCACCTCTCTCTGCTCCAATTGTGATATGTCCCTCGGCGTCTTCATGTCTAATGGACCTGTATTAGACCGCCGGATGACTTAGACTGCCGGTGAAGTTACAGGGACTGGCCTAGCAGTCAGGTGAGATCAAAGTTAGTATATTTTTATTTTTTTATTTTAGACCCTAAACCAAAATGAGCACTTAAAGTGGACCTTTACCCATATCTTTAAAATTACAACAAACACACCTTTAGAACTGTTTAGTAATGACAATTTCCAAACACATACTTCTAGATAATTGCCGGCTTTGTATTCTTTGCATACCTTATTTTTATTTTCTTCTCCAGTCTTCTGACAGTGGCCATGTTTACTAAGGGCAGATTATTTTCACTCCTTTTACTTCCTGGATTTCTGGCACATGTGACTAGGACATGTGACAATGCCCATCATCTCAGGGGAGGAAAATGTCTTTCCCTGAGATCTCCTGAGATTACAGATGAGATTTCCCAGCAATGCTCTGCTGATGACAAGGCAATTTCCAGTATGCATTGTGTTGGCAAACTGAAGTCATTTTGGCCTTTCAAAAGAAGAATGCGCTGCAAGTGTAAGTATTTCATAAATCACAGCATTTTACACCTGACATGTCTGTGTTATTAATCATCATACATAGGAGGGATGCATTGGTAGAATTTGATTTTTTGAGTGTAAAGGTCTGCTTTAAAAAAAAGGTACCTGAATGCATTTTTAAGATTTAACTCCAGAGTTTAGTGTGACTTTAATAAGCTTGAATGTCAAAAATAAGCCAAAATGTAGCTGAACTGGTCAATCTAAAAAATGGTGTATGTTCAAGGAGAAATATCTGAATCCTGGGAATAACTCAAGATAAATACAGATGGCCAATATGACAGCTATACAATAGCAACATGGCACATGGAAAGGCAAAACAATAAGTTCATGGCAGATTGACCTAAACCAGAAAGGAAGCTTCTTGGACTGCAACATGTAATTCCAGAATTTGATGTGCTGCTCTATGAAATCGGACAGTCTTATAAAGAAACTTAAGTCTATTGCATCGGCAAGGAAATGCTGATTGGAAAACATAGCTAAGAACTATTGCCTTCTTTCATATTCCATTAAGCTTTCCCTATGTGCGGGTGTCAGAAAGGGTTTATTTGTTCTAGCTGCTCCACCCATATACTTTAGGAGACCATCCAAACACTATCATACTTCAGTCTCTCCTAACATTTGCCTGCAATTTAAAGCTTAACTCCGGGCACCATCATTTTCAAAGTTTCCCAATGCTACTGCTACCTATATGGCTGGCTGCAGCACCATCACAGGTTGTGCTTTGTAAATGGCAAAGCACATAGGAGCAGTGGTTCTCAACCTTTCTAGGGCCGGGACCCCTTGGTATCATTTGCCAAGTTGTGGTGACCCCCAAACGTAAAATTTAGTGATGCACCAATACTAGTACCTGTGTGGGCTCTCAGGAGGCTCTGCGGGCTCTCAGTTGGTTAGTGGGACTCTCTGGTGGCATCCAGTGCGTGCTCTGTGGTGCCCAGTGTGGGCTCTGTGGTGCCCAGTGCGGGCTCTGTGGTGATCAAGCACTCACCTCCCCTCACTCCTGCCTGCTCCCCTCTCTCTGATCCTCCCCGGCCACTGCAGGGCCATCTAGGAAAACTGACACTGCTGCGCTAGGAGGAGGCTGAGGAGCCTCTTACCTGGAGCAGCACATGGGGACCCCCTCAACTGTGGGTTGCGACCCACTTTTGGGTCGCAACTCACAGGTTGAGAACCACTGACTTAGAGGGAGCAGAGGCAGGACACCAGCACTGCTGTCCGATGCCTTGAGCTTTAATAACAAATGCTGATATGGACTTGCGATGCTAACACTGTCTTTATGCGGGGCGGGAGAATAGCACCGAATTGGCCAAATCTATCCATCACCCCAGCTGTTTTAGAATTCTCCGACTTCCATCTCACGAGGCCACTTTAAATGCATAGCCCAGTTTTTGCACAAAAAATAAAATAAATGCATACACATTAATAAAAGAAAAACATGTGCATTTATTATTTTCTTGCATCTGAGCATGCAAAACATTGCAACCATGATCAATGGATTGTGGGCACGATGTTCTAGATCCTGCACTCTTCTTCTCAGCCCCTGTATCAATAGACTACAGGTGTAGTGGCGTCACCGCACTTGTACTGCATTGAAAACTACGGGTCCCTCTGCTGCGGTGGTAGACGGGCCCTGTAGTCTCTCCAGTCATAGATACTGTGAATGGATCTGTGAATAGATGACGTGGCTGTCTGGGTCGAATGACAGCAGCCTGTGAGAAAAAGAGCTCCATGATTCAGGTATGGGGGGGGAGGGGGGTGTGTATATATAGCCATGTTTGATAACATGAAGCATGGTTAGAAAAGTAAACAGCCTTTAGACGCCCCTTATTTTCTTATACTTCTTGTTAGATATTTAAAAATGAGGGGGAAATGTTAGGCTCAACACTAATGGACCCCAGAACACATAGCTATGGGTGAATTATATAGTTAAGAATCACAAATAAAACATATTACTCAGCACCTGAAAAAGTTAAATGCAAGGAGAGAAAATTGCCTATCCAGTGTTCCAATCTAAGGCTTAAAAACACATAAATAATTACATACAAAAGCCATCCTGTGGGAGTAGACTGAAACACAAGGCAGTAATGAGACACTCCGGAGGAGCACCTCCTAAATTATCCTAACCTCACATCCATTTCAGCAACTTATCAGAACAGAAGCTAAGACTGGATGGAACGAACAGTCTCCCTACAACATACACAAACAAATATTACTGAAAAAAGAATTCAATAGAGATAAGAAAAAGCCTGCTGGTTCAGTGACAGACTCATTCACTAAAGGGCCCCTGTGCAACAACTACCCTGGGGCCCCCTAATCAATTTATTGACAAGAAAAGGTTTTGTGAATCGATACAATCTCTCAGGGTTCATAATATGTCACTGGGGACAGAGGGCGACCCCTTTCAGCAAGTTAAATTAGCTCCTGAGTCTTAAAGTGACATTAAACCCTCAGATTTTTTAACATAAAACAATACTGTAATGTGTGCCTTACTGTAATCCATGGTAGTTTCCCTTCTCTTTGCTGCTCTTCCTTTTAAATCCTGATGTCTTCTCATGCTTGGGGAGAACTTCCCTTTTCAGCTTAGGGCCTCTTCCTGTAGTGCTGGCTCAGGTTACAAGCCTATACACAGACACCGTGTATCCATTCCTGAGACAAGGCAGTCTGCTGCATAACAGAAGTTCTCCCCCAGCATGAGAAGAGAGACGGATTTAAAAAGGAAGAGCAGCAAAGAGAAGGGAAACTACCATGGATTACAGTTAGGCACACATTACAGTATTGTTTTATGTTAAAAAAAATCTGAGGGTTTAATGTCACTTTAAGGCTTAATCACACCACAGCTTTGTGCTAAATGCACATCTACCAGGTGGAGTGTTGGGGTGCCATTGAAATGAATGGCAACGCAATGCACACAACGCATGGTACTTCATGGTAAGTGGGCTGTGCAATAGTGTGCGCTAAGCACTTCTTCAAAAGAAAGAAAAAGAAAAGAAAAGAAAAAGGAAGGAAGCACTTCTCATTGGTCAGCGAAGTCATGACTATGCTGGCCAATGAGTGCTCACCATTTGAGAGCAAAATTTAAACTGAAAATCCTTACGGAGCTTCAGTTTGGGAGGACACTGCAGAAGCCTGAGCTTTGCTGCCATGATCCTGTGACCACAGTGGCAATGCTTTCCAGTATTGAATGCAAAGATTTTAAAAATGCATTTTTTTATATATATTATTAAATTATGAATTTCTTTAATTCCTGCAAAAGGTAAACTTAGACTTTAATATCATATTCTGTGTTACACCGAATTTAGGGTGCAACAAGGCGCATGGTGCCTCAAACCACACCCCTTATCTGAAACACAAGGTACTTCCCCCTGCAGGCTTTTATATCAGTCATGGCTCCGCCTGCACAGCCGCGTCATTCATTCACATCGTCTGTGAATGAGAAAAAGTCCCATCTCCCACCATGGCAGATGGATTTTTCAATGGGGTACAAGCAAGGGTTTTCAGTGGGATTGAAGTGTATTACATCACCACACTTGCATTCCCCATTGATAACTTCCAGCAGATCTATGACAGAAGGTCTATATAGCCATACAGACCTTGGGCTGAAGGAACAGTCTGCAGGGGACAGAGCATTGCATCCGCCATGCACTGAACACCGTTGCCAGCTCCAATGCAAAAATGAAATTAAAAACGCACAATTTTTCTTTTTGCACCATGGATGCATTTATTATTTTTTCCACATTAAATGGCCTATGCCTTTGATCGGCACCCCTCATCTGCACCCACAGGAAGCAGCAATTGAGCACACAATCAATTCACTAGAATATAATGACAGAAATAAAAATAAAAAATAGACCCTGTTCACCTATTGTCACCAGTTCCTAGCAAATTGACAAGATGCAAACCAAATGCATGTTAATCCAGCCCACAGAACGGCTGATTCCACTGTGCACACTTCAAAGAGGATTTAAATCCCTGACAACAAAAACGATGGGATAAACAGTCTGACGTCCCCTGGGCTGGATGAGCATCCATACACGATCGTGCATCGGGACATCGTTATCACAAAGCTATCACTAGGCCCCAGCGACAAATGATATGCGAGGCACGCGCGAGAATCGCGACAGAGATCCCCCCACCGCTCCCGAAGAGGACTACGGAAAGAGGAGGAACGGATCGGCAATTCCCGGAGGATGCTCGCAGATACACGAGCGCTGCCGAAAGGAGCCGAACACAGGCCCCGCCCACAACACTTCCGAATCCCGGCTGGGCGCTGTCCACCTCCTGAACCGCCTGAATACAGCTAAGATCGGGAGCGTGGGAACGGAGATGTCCCCCCCAAAAAAAAACAGAACATCGCAGGAAGCCCATTATCCAACCTCCAAATGCTACATATTATGGCCAAATAATTCTATATACGGGCTGAATACAAAGCCATGCACACCTAATCAAATACTGTACGTGCGACCTGATCAATTTAAAAAAATCGGGTACTAAAATCACATTATTTTCTGCATTGCACAGAACCCCCAATCAGCACATGGCCGGCACACATAACGGAAGGCTTCTACATTCATATAGGCAGCCATTTTTAATAAGGCCACCGAATCACAGAGCTACAGCTCTCAAACGGATCAAGATCGGGGCACCGGATTAAATCGCTCAAACGGTGACACATACATGGCATCGCCTGCAATCTGTCATTCATATGGGCTATGTGATCCCTATCATATAGGCAGTGAGGTGACTTCCATGCAGTGCCAACCCATACAGCACACTGACAGCTGCCCCCCCCC
>NW_017307058.1:438060-452793 GCF_000935625.1 Nanorana parkeri | reverse complement strand
CAGCACTCCATCCATCTGCTGATCACACTCCCCATCGCCTTGCTTTCAGAAATCCACAGCCAGGGAGATTAAAGGAAGGCAAAGGACGCTTTTGAAGAATGGCATCGTGTACAGTGCCTAGGAAAGTAAGGCGCATCCCGGGTATAATGCACACATCCAGGCTGCCATATATGAGAACAGGTCCATTCTCATACAGCATAACACCCCTTTTTTTTCTCATTATTTCACACACACTGTCACAGCAGGGAAGAATCATTGTGTGTTTGTGAGAGTCATTAGTGTGTGTGTACGTGTCACAAAGCATCAATAAAAGACAAGGGGTGCTGATCATAGCCCATGCCGGGCCCGATCCCCCCCTAAATATTCATCACAAGGATCACCCTTCCCCCCCTGGACAGCCTCATCGGCTACATTCAGCACCACAAGCTGCGAACAGCTCCCTGCAATCAGTGCACACAGGGCCAGGCACAAACATGGCGGCTCACACAGTACATCGGAGGAGGAGGAAGAGGAGGAGGGGAGGCCACTTACTTCATCTGCTTCACAATGGTGCTCTTCCCAGATTCCCCGGCCCCTGTAGGGTCAGAGAGAGAGAGAGAAAGAAAAGACTTTCCATCAGGATGAATGGACACAGCTCAGCCAGAGCACAATAAATAGGGAATGGAAGCATGCACCCCAGCCAAGGGATCTGTCACTGACATTTCACATATATTATAGGGGGGGAAAGCATCTATGTCTGCCATCTTTTCCTACATCTTATGATTTAGGGTTATGGCACACAGATGGCTTAGATTTAACATCCCTGGGTGCAGGAGTGTGCTAGGGAGAATAGGGGTGTTGCTGGGGGGAGGGGGAGCCCATAGCAGTGCAATGTACATGGGGATTACAATACATATAATGAGCTATAATACAAATCATCTGCTAGGGAACTGGAGCTTGCAATAGGCTTGTGACAGAAGATGAATGATGCATCGAGTGTATGGAGATGTATAGGGCAGGCAGCACAATGCAATGCTGAGATATCCATGTATGTATATAGGACACCGTGCAATGGCAGTATGCTCTCCCAGGGGCTGGGTGTGCCTACATCTCCCACGGAGCTTGCAATCTAATGACGGCTCGTCCATGCATCGGGTGAATCGCATGCAGTACGAGAACAAGGGGGGGTTGGCTCACCCAGGAGCAGCAGTTTGACATCCTTAGCCGCGGTGATGCCGTCCTCCTTCAGGTTCTTCTCGATCTGTTTGCTTCTCTCCAGCGCAGCTCTCTCCTCCGCGCTCAGGGTGCAGCCCATGACTGCTCAGGGGTTCCCGGGTCCGGCGGGAGCGGGCGGAGGGGGGTCCCGGGTCCTGGTCCCGGCGGGTAAAAGAAGAGGAGAGTTCGTTTCCTAGGGCCGGTGGGAGAGCGGCGAGGAAAGGTTCCCGTTTTTGTTGGGTGCCGGTGCGGGCTCTTCGGTTTATGTCAACCCCCGTTCTGTCGGTACCGCTGTATCCCGCTATCTCCGTCTCTGCCTCTCCGCTGCCGCTCTGACGTCACAAGGCGCGCGACCGCGGGAGCGGCCAGACACTGGGAGGGACGGGGGCGCGCACTGGGTAGCGCTTCCAGCCCCGCCCATGATTTTGGCAGCGTCACGTGGGTCCTGCTGTCAACGGTCGTGGGAGGAGCTGCCCCACCGCAATCGAGAATGCATTGAATTGCATTTATTACTACGGTAACACGCCTGTGACCCAGTGTTATTACAGTGTAGGGAAACCCTATCACTAAAATGTAATTTCAAAAGGCCGTTTTAAAATGCACAGCTTTCATTGAAATAATATCAAGAAGGTTCTTATTCAGGCACTTTCTAGTATAGGGTGACAACGTTCTGTCCCTGTTTCCCGAATTATCTCTTGTGTTGTCAACCTGCCACAGGCTCTCCCAATGGAGACTACAAGTGGCAGCGCCAACACAATAGTATGATTCGTTGTCACCATCAGGAAGCCTAAGCACCCCCATTCACATCTGTGTGTGCCAGCAACATGCACAAAGTTGTGCATCCACTGGCATTCCTAAAGCATGCCACAACGTGTCACTATGTAAGATGCATGCAGTGCCTCTGATTGTTATTTGCATCCCAAGGCACCTTGCAGCACCATGCAATCACACCAAAACACATAGCAACAAAGTACTGGCAGTGACTTCGTTGGTGCTATTGTCGTGTGTTATACGCAACACAGAAAAACCTGCATACACATGCGCTGTGGGAAGGAGCACTGAGAAATGACATGCAGTATATACTGGAGAATATGCATGTAGACATGAAGTGGCTCCAAAGATTCTGCAGGATATAACCAGTGCTGGTGTGCAATAAAGGATGACAAATAGGTGAAAACACTCTTTTATTTTACAATATGGCAATATTTCATGATACATGGGGCCTCTATGTCAGTATTTGTATCATAGGGGGCCCTAAGTTTCATTTCTCCCGGGGTGCCCTGGAAAAGGTTACAGATATGCACAGGCACCTCTATGTGTGGGAGGGGTGAGAACATAGACATTGTAGTTAGTTCTTCCAGTTATAAAGGTTTTAAATGTTTTCCTAGTATGTTTGGTTTTTAAGCTCCAGAAGTTCTGCCCAGCATGAGAACAGATACAGATTTAACCACTTGAAGGCCATAGTGTTTCACCCCCTTCCTGGCCAGGCCATTTTTCAGTATTCAGCGCTGCCGTACTTTGACTGATGTTTATTCCGTCATGCAACGCTTTACTGAAACGATTTTCATACCATTTTTTGGGGACAGATAGAGCTTTCTTTTGGTGGCTTTTATTCACCACTGGGGTTTTTATTTTTTACTATATAACAAAAAAAGTACCCTAAATTTTTTAAAAAAACATGTTTCCCTATAAAATGTTATGAAACATTTTTTTTCACCCCAATTTTTTGGTAAAATATAAAAGTCGGGGTCACGTCGGGTAAATAGACACTAAACATGTCAACCTTTAAAATTGCGCGTGCCCGCAAAATCGCAGAAAACGACCGCAGCCAAAATTGGCCATAGGCGACGCTTTAAACGTTTTTACCGCTCATCAGTTTAGTGTCATCAGTGATTGATGGCCCTAGAATTATTGTTCTCACTGCGACGTTCGCGGCGATATGTAACATGTGCTGCATAATGGGCGCAATCGTCGGTTTCGTACATAGGCGCACCCGACGCATGTTTGTGCGTGCATCTGGGGGGCGGGGGACTTTAAAAAAATTTTTGTGTTATTTTTTTTTATTTTTTTTAGCTTCTTTATTTTTTTTAGCTTCTTTATTTTTTTTAATGCTGTAATTTTTTTTTTTTTGACTTAACTTTATTGCTATAACATAGGGGACTAAGGAATCCCCTATGTAATAGCCAGTTCACCAAACAGGTCCTCTTTATGGAGACATCAGGGGTCTCAAGACCTCTGATGTCACCTAGGGACCCCCACAGAAGCTGATGAAGCACAGATCTGCTCCATCAGCTTCTCTCCGGTGTTCTGCACCGGAGAGTGACACTGAATGCAGGAAGTGATGTAATATACATCACTTCCTGCATTCGGGGACAAGAAGAGAGATCAAAGGGATGATCAAGTAATGATCATCCCTTTGATCTCCTGTTAGAGCGTCGCCGTGCCGGTCCCAGCCGCACCGGCCACATCGGAACACGGGACCGGCAGCGGCGGCGAAGAGACGAGCAGTAGGAGGTACGGGGGGGGGCGGCGCACACCCGCAGATCCTGCAAGCGATCGGGCGTCTCTAGAGACGCCTGACCGCTTGTATGTAAACAGCCATCGCTGGCTGTTTACATGCTGACGGTTTTCCCTCTCGTGTGCGGCGCTCAGCGCGGACACGAGAGGGGGGGAGGGGCAGGACGTCTTAAGACGCCCTCCCGCTCTGAGCAGACGTCCATCTGGCCGTTCACAAACGGCCATGGACGTAAGGTAGTTAAAAGGAAGTGCAGCAAAGAGAAGGGAAATAACCATGGATTACAGTAAGGCACACATTACACTATTGTTTTATGTTAAAAAATCTGAGGGTTTAATGTCACTATAAGTCTTGTGCAACTAGGTGCTTTATATACTGCTAAGGTCGCTTTAGGAGGTTAGGTTGTGGGAGAATGTGACAGGTCAGCTATTCTTGGAAGATTCTTGCTGGTGAGACTTGTCACCTGGTTTCTCTCCTCTAGTGTTCTCTATAGGACTTTTTTTTAAATTCCAGTGTTAAGGTCTAGGGCGGCATTTTCCAAGGGGGCAGCAGAAAAAGCCCCCCAAACCAATGAGGCGGACAGGGCCAGACTTGCCTTTGGGCATACTGGGCACTTACCCAGTGGGCCGAGGCTGGGGGCAGCACAGAATCAGGAAGCGACGGCCGCCTAATGAGGCAAACTAGGCGGCCGCAAGGTCCTAAGAATGGCTGCCTAATTAGAGTTCTGCCTGGTGGAGGGGAGGGCCCAGTGACTTGCGGTCCGGCTGGCTTTGTACAGGGGGTGGAGGAGAAGCAGCGGGTGGCTCGGGGCTGGCCGTAGCATGTGTTCTGATGGCGGGATGTCCCAGAAGCCGACTGGGGACTGCAATGTATTCTTTAGATTGAGGTGGGGTGCCCGAGTTTAGTCTTGCCTAGGGCAGCACAAAACCAAAATACACCACTGGGTGTCACCCCTTCAATGGTGGCATCCAGGTGCGGGCCGCACCCCCCTTTTGACGCCACTGCAACCGCCGCATTAAATTCTTTGTACGATGATCGAACCATCATAAGATTTTCGTACAACTGCCCCATCATGCACAGACCATTGAGGATTTCAATTAGCGTATGTTAGCTGACCAAATGTCGTCGACCGATAGGGCGGATTTTCGTTTGCGCATGAGCAGTGTTCTTGGTGCGATTTTTTTCCATACCAAAACGCCACTAATCTATTGAATTTCGTACGATGGGACGGAAGTTTTCTATCCTGCTGGGAAGACAAAAGTCGAACGGTTGTACAGTAAATGCGGTTGTGCACTACCCATCAACTGTGCGATTTTCGTACAAAAACGCGATCGAAAAGCAAACAGAGCGATAATCGTTAGGTGTATGGGCACCTTTACAAAACTTCATTCCAAGGGACAACTCTCTCAGAATCTAATCTCCCTACTACAGTGACTTGAATATATGCAAACTAGGCAGGGCACAATGGTACAGCAGGAAGAGCACGCTGATGCTGGATGTACATCTCTACTAAGCAGGGGCGTAACTAGAAATCACAGGGCCCCATAGCAAAATCTTGTATGGGGCCCTGTGATTTCTAGATAAGTCCACCTGATAACCCAAACAGCCCACCTGAGGGTGACCCTGCAGAGCCCACCATAGACTCTTTATGGTGAGCTCTGCAGGGTCTCAGGTGGGCGGTCATGCCCTCTTACCTGTCTGGCCGATCCTCTGTCCGCCTCCCTCTCCTCCACAATCGCTTGCGGGCCCCGCCTCCTCCGTCACTGGGCCCCACCTCCTCGATCGCCGGGCCCACCTCCCCCATCGCTAAGACATGCCTCCTCGATCGCTGGGTCCCGCCTCCTCCATCGCTGCCGACGACGGGTCCAGCCACCTCCCCCGAAGCTGCTGGTTGTCATCAACTCAGCAGCTGTGAGGAGGTACGCGTCGCTGCACATGTGAATGGCTGCGTGTTTCTCCTCACAGCCGCCAGTGACAGCCAGCAGCCTGAAATGCCGTAGCGACCCAGGCGGCGCGCACGGCAACGGGGGGATGTCCTGGCCGGGCCCCCCTGTGTCCCGGAGCCCCATATGTCCTCATGTCTAATGGACCTTTATTAGACATGATGACAACACGGGTCCTTAGACCACCGGAGCCCGGGGAAGAAGAGTCTGTGGAGACCGGTCTTGCAGCCAGATGGGACTGAGAATCAGGGGAGTCATTTTTCTTTTTCTTGCCCCATAGACAAAACACACACTGAGCCCCACTGCAAGGGTTCATTTTTCAAAAATCGTCCACACTTTGTCACCAGTCTAATTGGTAGAAATTGCCTCATTACAATGATACATTTTAATTTTTCCCTACCTGCAATAGTCACACTGCCAAGTTCCTCCTTGTGCTCACTTCCTCTATCAGCTAAATAATGACCTCTATTGTCACCGATTCAAATATTTCTGATTCCACATCCCTTTGTAATGACTCTGAGTATGGAATATGGGGCTTCCAAAGGGATATTAAAACATTTAAGCTATTTCAAATCATTTACAATGGATGCTGCTTCTTGATGTTTAATAGTTTTAGTTTCTTGCGGAATCAGCCGGTCCCCTGAGCACTGGCCCTGATATCCTGTTTTAGGGTGGATCGTTTCCCTTGCAGGGTCCTATGGAGCCACCCTTGTGTGTGCTAGTAAGCTGTGTGTGCTTCCACAAACATACAGTAACAGTAGATGGACAACTGCTGGAGACTGTGTTGTCCCTTTTGATCTTGCACTGCATTTTTTCCCTTGCAGGGTCCTATGGAGCCAACTTTGTCTGTGACAGTAAGCTGTGTGCGTCTCCACAAACACACAGGCACAGCAAGGCAAGACAATTCCCTGCCCCCTCTCCTCCTTCCGTCTCCCATCTCTGAACTAGTAGATGGACACCCGCTGGAGACTGTGCTGTTCCCTTGTGATCTTGTACTGAACAGGAGGTTTAGGGAAGCTGAGCTGAAGGCTGGGTTCACACCTAGGCGACACTGGTTTTGCATGTTTGTACGCGCGTTAACAGCACGCGGTTATTTGCGCGTTGTGCACATTAGTATGCGCGTACATGAAGACGTGCATTTTGATTGGCAGCTCATAAACCATTGTGGGCAATGGAAGAACGCGCATACAAACGCGCAAAAACGCTCACGGAAATGTACAACATGCTTCTGCTGCGCGTTTTTGGGCATTTCCAATGAAGTCTATGGGGAAGAAAAGAGCTTTTAACTGCCCAAAGAAGCTCCAGTATCTTTTTGGGCATTTTGCGTTTTTCTGCTGACCTCTTTCTGCTCAGGTGTGAACCAGGGCCATTGAAAATCATGGAATAAAATAGTCTTAAAATGTTCAAAAGAACAACAGTATAGATTATAGTGTTACAAATAACACCGAAATTATGTCATCCAATAGGTATGCCTCAAATAATTTATTGTTTTTTTGTTTTATTTTACAGTTTCACTTTTTTTTCTATTAAATACCAGATGTAAAATATTGAAATGTTGTAGATGGTAAATGTCGAATATTGTGAGATCTTGCCAATATGCAGGTGAATCTTCCTGGCAATTATTTTTTTAATGTGGTGAATGAATGACCACTGAATGTGCAGTTAATGTTCACTGAATCTTATAAGCCTTATTAAAAAAAAAACAGCCCCTTAGATCTAAAAGCTACTGCATATTATTATTGTTCCTATGAATGAGTTATCAAACGCCATCTCTGGGGTCCACAAAAAAATCCCCTTACAGTTGGGCCCCTCTGCACTGCAAGGGTTAAACACCTATTAGATCTAGGGGTAGGGGAATAAGGTGTAATGCTTATCTTATTCCTCATTGTAGCAGGCTCCCTTTATCTGTGCAACCCTGAAGCCGCTTTCTCTAGGGTGCTCCTGGCCGCGGTCACACGCTGACCTCATCAAGTATTATAGCCAATTGCATTGTGCATGAGGATGACTAGGGACCATGCACAACCCAAAGTATCAGGAAGATGAGTAGAATGCCAAAGCAAGGACTAATTTAAGTGATACAGCCTTTTCCTCTACCCTCCAGGCCAGGGGTGGGCAACTCCAGCCCTCCAGCTGTTGTGGAACTACAAGTCCCATGAGATACTGCAAGGCTGACAGTTACAGGCATGACTCCCGGAGGCAGAGGCATGTTGGGAATTGTAGTTAATGCACAGCTGGAGGGGCAAAGTTGCCCACCCTTGCCTTAGGCTTAATGAGCATTTAACCCTTGCACTGCGAGAGGGCCCTACCACAGTGGTACTTTTTGTGTAAGCCCCAGAGCTGGGCTTTAAATAATACTAGAAAGTGGCCATTGATTAATATGATTATGGCAATTGACAGGAGGTGTCATGATCTGTTGTGCCACAGGTTGCTCTCCTACTATTTGTCTTCTAATATCTGTAGAATGGAAGTTGATAGCGGGAATATGCAAAGGCTTCAGAGAACTGAATTTTGACCACAACCGTGCTTGTTCTATTCTCTGAAGCTATTACAATGTTATGGAGATATGATGCTGAAAACTGTACTGTCTCTTAGCTAGTTGATTCATTGTGCCTTTTAACATGCTTAGTGAATTGACTGTATGTACTATATTGTGTCTTGTGTTCAGTACCATGGACAGTGTCCTCTTTATGGCCATTCTGTTCAATGTACAGGAAGATTTTCTCATAGAGGGACTGATTTAGAAACACAAATCTACCGACAGATTCATTGTATCCTGATTGCTATAGTCTGGGCACAGGTGAACTTTACGTTTTATGCTTAGGTTCAGTGTTAATTGTACGGATTAGGTTGACTCTTAAAGTTAAAGTGACATTAAAGTCTTAAAACTTAACCTTTCAAAAACTGAGCTCATGATATTTCCTCCTGCCCGTGCACCTTCCCCAAACTTTTCCCTTGAGATTGTTAACAGAACTATCCATCCCTCCCCCCATGCCAAGGTCCCAGGTGCCATCCTTGACTCGGACCTCAACTTTCTTCCCCACATCCAATCACTATCCAAATCCTGCCACCTTCACCTTCGTAACATCTCCAAAATACACCCCTTCCTCACCAATGAAACTGCAAAGCTACTCATCCACTCACTTGTTATATCTCGTCTTGACTATTGCAACTCCCTCCTCATTGGCCTACCTCTACACAGGCTATCCCCCCTTCAGTCTATCATGAATGCTGCTGCTAGACTCATCCACCTAACCAAATGCTCAGTGTCTGCAACCCCCCTCTGCCAATCCCTACACTGGCTTCCAATAGCTCAAGGGATAAAATTCAAAATATTAACAATCAGTAACAAAGCTATCCACAACTCTGCCCCTGGCTATATCTCCAACCTTGTCTCAAGGTATCACCCCAACCGTCAACTCCGCTCTTCAAATGACCTTCTGCTTTCCAGCTCCCTCGTCAACTCCTCCCATGCTCGCCTCCAGGACATCACTAGAGCCTCTCCCATCCTATGGAACTCTTTACCCCAACCTGTCCGTCTGTCTCCCACTGTGACTGCCTTTAGGCAACCCCTTAAGACTAATTTCTTCAAGGAAGCTTGTCCCACCTCAACCTGACCACTGAACTATCACATTCTCAAACAATTCATCCCCACACAGCTACCTCCTCATGTATCACCTCCCCCACCCTTTTAGATTGTAAGCCCTCACGGGCAGGGCACTCCATACCGTCTTGTCTTGAATTGTATTGTGATTGTAATGTCTTCCTTATATTGTAAAGCACTGCGCAAACTGTTGGTGTTATATAAATCCTGTATAATAATAATAATCTGTGGCACATCTGCGCATGCGTGGGAAATTCCCATACATGCACACAGATTCCACAGGTCTTTGCAAGTGAGAAACTAGTGGCATCAGTGTGTTTACATGGGAATCTGCCATGCATGCCCACATCTACTGCCTGTCTCTGCCTGGCCCTGAAAACTTGGCAGAAACCTGAGGCACATCTGTGCACACACAGAGGAAATGCACAGAAGAGGGTTGGTAGGATAGAAATGATGCTGGGGTGAAGTTCCTCTTTGAATTCAAATTAGATTTTAGCACTGAACACCCCACATGGAAATATTTTGTATTGGATTATTGGTGCCAAAATGTATGTTCTGTAATCTTAACGTATATATAACTCTTATCACTAAATTGTCCTATAGACTTTGACATTTTAAAGTAATTTTAAAAATATGTCGTAAGAGCTATAAATCTAAAGCTTATATGAACATAGATGTAAATTCTAACTGGAAGACATTAAAAGTGAACTATAGCCAAAACTTTTATTTTTTTGGCTTTAGTTCTCTTTTGAGTCACAGGAGGACATTTACTAATATACTCCTGTGACCCAGGAATGATCCTGACAATATTGTTGAGATCCACCCCACTGCCTGATTGACAGCTGGCTCTGCCTCCCTAGAGACAGAGACAGCTGTACCCACCCCCTACCCTGTCTGTCCCTCCAATAAGCGCTGCAGTAACAGAGAGGGGAGGGGAGAACGCCTACAAGGAGCGGTGACTGACACTCACCGCTCTCTGCAAGGAGAAACCATAAGCTGAGCAATCGGCAGTTTGTGATCACTCAGTTCTCGAGCTATAGAGCCAGCATGTGACAGCTGCAGTGTCACATTTTACTCTCCCAATACTTCTCCTTTAGGTTTACTTCCATACCATGCATACCTGCATACCATAAACAACTCATGTTTTTTCTTATAGAAAACACAATTTTTACCTTTATTCATCCATGTTGCATCTTTGTGCTGCTGATCTTCTGTATCCCCTCTGCAGCCAATTCCTGTGTACATGCTTGTGCTTCACTGGCAGCTGTATGGGCTTCCTAATGGTGACAAGGGCAGAACATAACTATGCAATATATGTTGGCACAGCTGCTTATTGTCTCAAATAGGATGCACTTTCTGTTGAAGGGTGCCAATGCTATGTCCTTGTCTCCTAATTGCTCTCCTGGGTTGTCACCCTGTCACACTGTCATCACCATTAGGAAACTCACACTGAGAAATGATGAGCAGCAGTTGCTGGAGTGCATGAATGATATGCAACAAAGGAGAAATAAAAATCGCAATTGTTTATGATACACAGTGTGTTAGAAAATGAAATGTTTGCCAGTTAGAGCTTGCATCTGCTTTAGGGCTCATGCCCATAGGTGCAAATGCAGCCATGTTGAGATACATCATGAAATATGCAAGTTTTTGTGGTGCCTGTGAGCCCCAACTGCTGCACTTTTCTGTCCATAGGAATGTATAGACAGAAAACTCTGTACACGGTGTGGCATTGTGAGGCAATACCACGGTGTTAGGTGGCCTCAAAGTCACCCAGGGTTCTCAGCCAGAGGGGCTGAGTGGCTCCAGGAAGACATTACTGGTACCAGGAGAGAACTGCCTTTTCAGTTCTTTCTGGGTTTTCTGGATCAAGGTTGGGATCCTGGAGCCAGGAGATTTCTTAGAGCTCTGGGTGGGAAGAAATCTCCATTCCTGGGTCCATGCTTTGGTGGTGACCAGCACCTGATTGTGCACCTGTTTACATCCCTCATGAAGTGTGTGCTGGGATGTGTTCAGGGCCCCACCTGTGAGTCAGGAGAGCTCCACCCCGGAGTCAGTGTGGAGGCCAGGGCAGCAGGGAGCTGCGGGTTTTTGAACCATATTGAGAGGATTGGCATGTTATTGCTGTTGTCTGGAGGAACCAGACAGTGGCCCTAAAGATTGAGGCCGGAGCAGCAGTGCTGCGAGAGAGACTTGTTAAAAGACTGGGACACCTTGAGTGTACGTGACAACTCGAGGATTGGTGAGCCCCTATCTGTTATGCTACAGCAAGCTATTTATGTTGGATTTCATGTTATCTTTCGTTTTGAAAGCAAATAAACTGCATTGTACTTGCACCTCCGGTCTTCAGTGGAGTGTCCTTGTTACAACGGGTATATATGTGTAAACACCGGTATCGGCGTTTACACCTGCATGCGTAGTGGCATAAGTTCCCAAACACAGAAGGTTTGTGTTTGTGTAAATGATGATGCTGTTTTACACACATATACCTGCATGCAATGTTTTCTGTCCATACATTTCTATGGACAGAAAAACATGTCAGCTGGGACTGCTGGGGACTGCAGATGCAGGCATAGTTCACACTGAATGCCAGTATGCCCGTATTTACACCCATGTGCATGAGCCCTAAACGTATCCATAGTCATTAGATGGTTGACTGATCTTATTGATTACATAGAGACAATGTTAGGATACTAAGGCTATGGTTACATTCAGAGCGGAGCAAATACAGTACCAGTGCAGGTAGAAGAAGCCGTAGGGGCCACATTTACCTTGAGAGGCCCCTTTGGCCTTTGGACACAGTCACTTTATCTGTTACCTCTTTAATTTTCCATCTTCCTCTCTTCTGTTTCCCTTGTTGATTTTTTTAGAACCAAATCTGAACTATAGAGAGAACAGTGGCTTTGTAGAACGATGGCTTTCACTTTTTGCTGGTCATGTTTCCAAAAGAAAAACATTAGTAAATGAAAATTAAAAAACGTTCTTGGCCACCAGCCTTTGATTTTTGTTATAATCAGATGGAACCACTGAAACTTTTTTTTCTTCCTTTTGGTAGAGGTTCTTAAAATGTGCTCATAAAAATCTAAAAATGTCAAAGCAACAGAGGCAGAAAACAATCAGTGCAAAGAACTAATCCATCATGTCAGCTTTGGTATGCTCAACAGTGGAATGGTGATAGCGCTAGGTCTTATTTTCGGGGGATGTCTTACTTTCGGGGAAACACGGTAAGTATATATGATATGGCAAATATACCAAAATACAGGTCTAGGATCTGTTCTGTGGGAGACAAGCATGAAAAGGTCCAAAGTCTTCTTGGTTACTCTGGGCTACTTCATAAATAATGCACCTTTAGCAAGCCCCCCCTGGCCACCTTACCCAAACAGAGGTTCTACATGCTGAATAGAACTGAACAGAGATATGACCGCATCAGTCTGTTGGTGCTCCTTCACTGCCCAATCACAGGTTGGGGGCATGGAGGTGACCTAGCTGTGTTGCTTAAAGTGGAACTAAAACCAAAACTTTTTTTGTCTTGTATTAAATTATAACCCTTGTGGGGTTTTTATTGCTCTCTGTGTCCCTGATCATTTCCCCTCTCTCCATTTATCCTGGTGACCATTATCACAGAGAGTGAAAGAAAATCCCAAATTTGGAGTTGTCACCAGAACAGGAATAGATGGGAAATCTTCCACTGGGCCGTCTCGTGACCATGGGGACAACAGTAATTTCCTTCACTTTGGAGGGGTTTTCTCTTACTTTCTGATTTGGCTATGGGACAGGAGGCGAAGGGAAGTCTCCCCAGTAGGACACGGCAAAAAGAAAACTAAAGGGGTTATAACTTGTGTATCAGGTGTTGAATCAGACGCATTTCGCTATTGTTTGCTTCCACAGGGGACCAGAGGTAAATAGTCAAACACCAACAGGGTTATTCACAAAAGGGTGAAAAGTTTGGAGAAGGCAGGAGAAGTGAACAATCTAGGACAACATAGCTAATTTGGAAATTGAGTCAAATTGGAGAATTTTTCGAAATCAGCTATTTTGGCCTAGATTGTTCACTTCTCCTATCTTCTCCAAACTCTTCACCCTTTTGTGAATAACCCTGATAGTGCTTGGGGGATACCAGAGGTTCTAGGATACAGAAGAGGAGGCGGAGGCCAAAGCGTACCTCCCATCAACCTGCCATCCAATCTGAGTTGAGGACACCGGAACCATAAAAAAAGAGATAGCAGGAAAAGACCCAATCCACTTGTCTTTCTTCAATAATACTGTACTATCAGCCTAAGACAGGGAATTGCAAAAATAGGTGAAGGTCCTTGTTGGTATCTCTACATGTGTATTGGAGATCCTCCCCCAGCCGCAGTGGGGTCAACAGGACAAATAAAGGGGGTGAATCTCCCTAACATGGACACAAACAGCAATACAAACTGGTCTCACTTGATCAAAATGAATTTGCTCTGCAATTATCTCTTACAAACGCCTAACTTTATAAAGGTAGTTTTCTGTTTCCGCCTCTTGTATGTACTTGCTAATGGTGTGTAGGTGCCCTATTTCCTACCATGTACTGTATATAATAATTTACATTGTACTATGCAGAACTACATAAATTGGTAAGATCAGCACTATTTAAAGTCATCCTTGTATACTTAATTAGTGGGTTGAAATGTGTGCCTCTGATGCTATAATATGTATAGTAAGCGCAGCTCACATTTATTCTGGAGACGGTCTTTGCTTACCTTTTCTCAGCAGATTTCCCCCTCCTGTGGTCTTTATTGGTTCTGCTGATTCTCCTTGGCTGGGAAGGGGTTAAGGAGGGCAGTTGTTTTGTCAGCATTATGCGCTGACACTAACCCATCATGGCATATTTCAGCTGGGGGTTCTGTGATGACCTACTTTATTTGTTTGGTATATGTGACTTCACGTGGTCTCGCAAACCACTCTAAGAAAAGGACGTTAGGGCATCCGGTCACCGCCAGGAATGGGAGACCCGGGGCAGTATACTAACAGTCATTACAAACACTCTGCTTCCACAATGCGGCACTGTCTCCGGGCTCTGCTCAGCCTCCTGCGGGGAAGCAGCAAGTGCTCAGAAAATGAAAAGCACGCAATTTATGAACTGTGTAGTGTGTACATAAGGTAAGGGGCAAGGTGATCAGAGTTCTTTAAAATGAATGAAATGAGAGCAAATACTTATTAGATAACAATGAGACTGAATGTTAGGCTACTCCTCCATGTGCATCACCTCTTCTCCGTAAAAGATTTATTCATTCACGTTGATGGCCCAGTTTAAACACCATGACCAGTCTTTGGGAGTGTCCACTACCAGCATAGATCAGGAAACAATATGGACAGGGCCAGATTTCTGCATTGACTATATAGCCAGTGGCCTAAGGCAGCCTTTCCCAACTAGGGTGCCATGGCACTCTGGGGCGACATCTGCCTTCCTTAGGGGTGCCTCAAAATTCTTGCACTGCATCATGCTTTTCCAT